>NW_022196894.1:51367455-51376812 GCF_008632895.1 Mastomys coucha | reverse complement strand
AACAGGGGTTTGTTTTGGTTGTTTTTGATTGTTTCTTTGTTTTTTGGAGGGGAAACTGGGAATGGAGATGTAAATAAAGAAAATAAAAATAAATAAATAAATAAAAATAAATAAGGCGGATATGAACATAATGGAACATGTGTCCTTATTACATGTTGGAGCATCTTTTGGGTATATGCCCAGGAGTGGTATAGCTGGGTCCTCTGATAGTACTATGACCAATTTCTGGAGGAACCACCAAACTGTTTTCAAGTGTGATTGTACCAGCTTGCAATTCCACCAGCAATGAAGGAGTACTCTTCTATCTGAACAACCTCACCAGCATCTATTGTCACCTGAGTTTTTTATCCTAGCCATTCTGACTGGTATGAAGTGGATACTCAGGGTAGTTTTGACTTGTATTTTTCTGATGACTAAGGATGTTGACCATTTTTTTTAGGTGGTTCTCAGCCATTCAGTATCCAACAGTTGAGAATTCTTTGTTTAACTCTGTACCCCATTTTTAATAGGGTTATTTGTTTCTCTGGTGTCTAACTTCTTGAGTTCTTTGTATATATTGGATATTAGCCCTCTATCAGATATAGGATTGATAAAGATATATTCCCAATTTATTGGTTGCCATTTTGTCTTATTGACAATGTCTTTTGTGTTACAGAAAATTTGCAATTTTATGAAGTCCCATTTGTAGATTCTTGACCTTAGAGAGTGAACTATTGGTATCCTGTTCAGGAAATTTTCCCCTGTGCCTATGTGCTGGAGGATTTCCCCACTATCTTTTCTATTAGTTTGAGTATATCTGGTTTTATGTGGAGGTCCTTGATCCACTTGGACTTGAGCTTTGTACAAAGAAATAGGAATGGATCAATTTGCCTTCTTCTACATACTAACCTCCAGTTGAGCCAGCACCATTTGTTGAAAATGCTGTCTTATTCCACTGGACAGTTTTAGCTCCTTTGTCAAAGATCAAGTGGCCAAAGGATTCTGGGTTCATTTCTGAGTCTTCAATTCTATTCCATTGATCTACCTGCCTGTCATTGTACCAATACAATGCAATGTTTATTACAATTACTTTGCAGTACAGCCTAAGGTCTGGGATGGTGATTGCACCAAAGGTTCCTTTATTGTTGAGAATAGTTTTGGGTATCCTGTTTTGTTATTCCAGATGAATTTGCAAGTTGTTCTTTCTAAGTCTGTGAAAAATTGAGTTGGAATTTTGATGGGGATTGAATTGAATCTGTAGATTGCTTTCAACAAGATGACCATTTTTACTATATTAATCCTGCCAATCCATGAACATGGGAGATCTTTCCATCTTCTGAGATCTTCAATATCCTTCTTCAGAGACTTGAAGTTTTTGTCAAACAGATCTTCTACTTGCTTAGTTAGAGTCACACCAAAGTATTTTATATTATTTGTGACTATAGTGAAGGGTGTTGTTTCCCTATTATCTTTCTTAGTCTGTTTATCCTTTGTGTAGAGGAAGGCCACTGATTTGCTTGAGTTAATTTTATATCCAGCTGCTTTGCTGAAGTTATTTATCAGGTTTAGAAGTTCTCTGGTGGAATTCTTGCATTCACTTAAGTATACTATCATATCATCAGCAAATAGTGATAATTTGACTTCTTCCTTTCTAATTTGTATCCTTTTGATCTCCTTTTATTGTCTAATTGCTCTGGCTAGGACTTCAAGTACAATATTGAATACGTAGGGAGAGAGTGGGCAGCCTTGCTTAGTCTCTGATTTTAGTGGGACTGCTTCAAGTTTCTCTCCATTTAGTTTGATGTTGGCTACTGGTTTCCTGTATATTGCTTTTACTATGTTTAAGTATGGGCCTTGAATTCCTGATCTTTCCAAGTCTTTTATCATGAAGGGATGTTGGATTTTGTCAAATGCTTTCTCAGTATCTAATGAGATGATCATATGTTTTTTTTTTCTTTGAGTTTGTTTTTATATATACTGATAGATTTCTGAATATTGAAACATCTCTGTATCTCTGGGATGAAGCCTACTTGATCATGATGAATGATCATTTTGATATGATCTTGGATTCGATTTACAAGAATTTCATTGAGTATTTTTGTACCTATATTCATAAAGAAAATTGGTCTGAATTTTTCTTTCTTTGTTAGGTCTTTGTGTGGTTTAGGTATAAGAGTAATTGTGGCTTATTAGAATGAATTTGGTAGAGTACCTTCTGTTTCTATTTTGTGGAATAGTTTGAAGAGTAATGGTATTAGGGCTTCACTGAAGGTCTGATAAAACTCTGCACTAAACACATCTGGTCATGGGCTTTTTATGGTTGGGAGAGTATTAATGAGTATCTTTAATGAGAGTATTAATGAGAGTATCTTTCTATTTCATTAAAAGATATGGGACTGTTTAGGTCATTGATCTGATCTTGATTTAACTTTGGTACCTGGTATCTGTCTAGAAAAATTTCCATTTCATCAGGTTTTCCAGTTTTGTTAAGTATAGCCTTTTGTAGTAGGCTTTCATGGTTTTCTGGATTTCCTCAGTGTCTGTTGTTATGTCTCCCTTTTAATTTCTGATCTTGTTAATTAAGATAATGTCTCTGTGCCCCATAGTTAGTCGGGCTAAGGGTTTATCTATTTTGTTGGTTTTCTCAAAGAACTAGCTCCTGGTTTGGTTGGTTCTTTTTATAGTTCTATTTGTTTCTATTTGTTTGATTTCAGCCCTGAGTTTATTTCCTGCCTTCGACTCCTTTGGGTGAATTGGCTTCTTTTTGTTCCACAGCTTTCAAATGTGCTGTCAAATTGCTGGTATATGCTCTCTCCAGTTTCTTTCTGTAGGCACTTAAAGCTATGAGTTTTCCTCTTAGGACTACTTTCATTGTGTCCCATAAGTTTGGGTATGTTGAGGCATCATTTTCATTAAACTCTAGAAAGTCTTTAATTTTTTTTCTCCCTTGACCAAGTTATCATTGAGTAGAGTGTTGTTGAGCTTCCACTTGTGTGGGGGCATTCTATTGTTTATGTTGTTATTGAGGAAAAGCCTTAGTCCATGGTAATCTGACATGATGCAAGGAATTATTTCAATCTTCTTGTATCTTTTGAGGCCTGATCTGTGACCAATTATATGGTCAATTTTGGAGAAGGTACCATGAGGTGTTGAGAAGGTCTATCCTTTTGTTTTAGGATAAAAAGTTCTATGGATATCTGTTAAATCTATCTGTTTCATAACTTCTGTTAGTTTCACCATGTCTTTGTTGAGTTTCCATTTCCATGATCTGTCCATTGCAGAGAGTAGGGTGTTGAAATCTCCCACTATTATTGTGTGTGGTGCAATGTGTGCTTTGAGCTTTAGTAAAGTTTCTTTTATGAATGTAGATGCCCTTGCATTTGGAGCAAAGAGGTTCAGAATTGAAAGTTCCTCTTGGTAGATCATACCTTTGATGAATATGAAGTGTCCCTCCTTATCTTTTTGGATCACTTTAGGGTGAAAGTCAATTTTATTTGATACTTGAATGGATACTCCAGCATTTTTCTTGGGTCCATTGGCTTGGAGAATTGTTTTCCATCCTTTTATTCTGAGATAGTGTCTATCTTTGTCATTCAGGTTGCTTTCCTCTATGCAACAAAATATTGGATCCTGTTTCAGTACCCAGTCTGATAATCTATGTCCTTTTATTGTGGAATTGAGTCCATTGATATTAATAGATATTAAGTAAAGGTAATTGTTGCTTCCTGTTATTTTTGTTGTTAGAGTTGGAAATCTGTTCATGTGACTGTCTTCTTTTAATTTTGTTAGAAAATTACTTTTTTTTGCATTTTCTAGGATGTAGTTTCCCACCTTGTGTTGAAGTTTTTCATTTATTACCCTTTGAAGGGCTGGATTTGTGGAAACTGATTGTGTAAATTTGGTTTTGTCATGGAATTGTTTGGTAATTGAGAAGTTTGCTGGGTATAGTAGCCTGGGCTAGCATTTGTGTTCTTCCTTCCTTCCTTCCTTCGTTCCTTCATTCCTTCGTTCCTTCGTTCCTTCCTTCCTTCCTTTCTTTCTTTCTTTTTTTTATTTATTTTTTTGTTGTTGTTGTTGTTTTTTTGTTTTTCGAGACAGGGTTTCTCTGTATAGCCCTGGCTGTCCTGGAACTCACTCTGTAGACCAGGCTGGCCTCAAACTCAGAAATCCACCTGCCTCTGCTTCCCAAGTGTTGGAATTAAAGTCATGTGCCACCACCGCCTGGCTTGTGTTCTCTTAAGGTCTGTATGACATCAACCCAGGATCTTCTGGCTTTCATAGTCTCTGATGATAAGTCTGGTGTAATTCTGATAGGCCTGCCTTTATGTGTTACTTGACCTTTTTCCCTCACTGCTTTTAATATTCTTTCTTTGTTTTTTGCATTTGGTGTTTTGATTATTATGTGGCAGGAGGAGTTTCTTTTCTGGTACAGTCTATTTGGAGTTCTATAGGCTTCTTGTATGTTCATGGGCATCTCTTTCTTTAGATAAGGGAAGTTTTCTTCTACAACTTTTTTGAAGATAGTTACTGGCTCTTTAATTTGGAGGTCTTCACTCTCTTCTATACCTATTATCATTAGGTTTGGTCTTCTCAGTTGTATCCTGGATTGCCTGGATGTTTTGTATTAGGAATTCTTTGCATTTTGTGTTTTCTTTGACTGTTGTGTCAATGTTTTCTATGGTATCTTCTGACCCTGAGATTCTATCTGCTATCTCTTGTATTTTGTTGGTAATGCTTGCATCTTTGTTTCCTGCCTTCTTTCCTAGGATTTCTATCTCCAGAGCTGTCTTTCTTTGTGATTTCTTAACTGTTCCATTTTTAGGTCCTGGATGGTTTTGTTCAATTCCTTCACCTGCTTGGTTGTGCTTTCCTGTAATTCTCTAAGGGATTTTTGTGTTTCCTCTTTAAGGGCTTCTACTTATTTACTTTTGTTCTCCTGTAATTCTTTAAGAGATTTTTGTGTTTCCTCTTTAAGTGCTTGAACCTGTTTACCTGTGTTCTCCTGTATTTCTTTAAGGGAGTTATTCATGCTCTTCTTAAATTCCTCTATCACCATAGTGAGATATAATTTTAGATCCAAATCTTGCTTTTCCAGTGTTTTGGGATATCCTGTGGTGGGAGTAATATGTTCTGATGAAGCCAAGTAGTCTTGGTTTCTGTTGGTAGGATTCTTGCAGTTACCTTTTGCCATCTGTTGATCTCTGGTATTAGATATTCTTGCTATCTCTGGCTGGAGCTTGTTCCTCCTGTGGGTCTTTAAGCCTCTGTCAGCACTTCTGGTGGATCAGCTCTCCTCAGATAAGACCTGTGTGCAGTGGGCTATGGTTCAATTGTCCCTCCTGAGTCCTGGGATCAGAACAAACCCTGGAGACAGGCTCTCCACTTGCACGGAAGGGGCAGAGAGGGCTGTGGATCTACAGAACCTCCTGCTAGGTTAAGAAGGAGGCAGAAAGGATCCTGTGCAGGCTGCCTTGCCACTTCTGAGGCCTGTGCCTCCTGGCTGGTCCTGCCTTAGAAGGTCACTGGAAAGAAAATGGAGATCTCACCTGAGTCTCTGGGTTGGAGCACTCCCTAAAGGCAAGCTCTTTGCTTGTGGGGAAGGGGCCAAGAGGGGTGTGGATCTGCAGAAACTCCTCCTAGGTAAAAAGGGATGTAGAAAGGATCCTGTGCTGACTTCCCTGCTGCTTCTGAGGCCTTGCTCTCCTTAATTTTTATTCAGGATTTTATGTCACTTAAAGTTGCATAAGCACATGATGATTAGGATTATAAATTTAGATATCTTTTAGAAGTACTATTCTATCTAGATCACAGATAAGATGATAATTCATTCCTGTTCTCTACATATAAATTCAAAATAACATCATTACTGTGTCACTACTATGAAATTTATGCGTCAGTTTAATGCCATCAGACATTGCTATTGTAAGATATTCCATGTAGAAGGTATCTGTTGTAGATGTATTAATCTAAAACAGAAAAAGTCAGTAAAAAACAAAACAAGTAAACAACAACAAGAACAAAAAACATGGTCTAATCATAACACCACAAAGTGAAGTGTTTACTAGAACTATGCTTATATTCTGTACTGAGTGGAAACTTCATGTTCAGAATTTTCTATTGTTATCTTTTAATAAAATAATGTATAGCTATGTAATCCAGCATGAAGAGCATATGAAAATGCTGTTGTAAATAGTAATAGTTCACATGGAATAATTTCAAGTTTCAAGTTCAATATGTTTAATAATTGAATAATGAAGTATTTTCAGTATGAATGGTGAATGTGATATCAGTAGTCATTAAAATTCAACCCTGTTAAATTATTTATAGTTTGAATCATAATTACCAAACTTAACTTTCACTCTAAGTGAACTTCATCTTGGCTTCCTTTAAATGATAAATTGTTCTTCAATATTCTCCTACATCGAGCTCCTAAAATCAGCTGTGATTGTCAGCAATCTTCTGGCCATGTTGCTAAAATTAATGATTTATGGTTTGTCTGTTTCATTTCATTCAAAATTTATAATATAGAGCGATGAAGCAAAAAATAAGTCTCTGTTGTACCATCTGTACTGCATGTAACATATTTTTTATAACTAGAGGCCCAGTCTACATGAAAACATGTCTGTTAGTCTTATGGACTATCAGACACTAACCATGAGCTCCAGGTCTTTAACATTCTGCTAAAATACTGAAAACCTTTTTATAGGTGAAGATTTCACAGCATGAGTTTCTTTTCTCAGTTCTACTTTATGCAAGTGAATATCCTCTAGGGAATTAGTTTTTAAGGTGCAACAACAACAACAACAACTTACTACAAAAATAACAAAAACAACATGATGGTAGATTACTCATGTACTCAGTACTTTAAATAGACTCTAACCTGTAAGGAATCTTGTATCATTTCAATGTTTTGCAACAGATAGAGCTAAAGTCATTCAAAGCACTTTTAAATCAGATGACCCCTTATATGTAAAAATACTTTTTTGTACTCCATACATAAGAGTTTAAGGCATATACAAACATCCGAGTCAAATGATAATTGAGAAGTACATAAATTATTCCCCTTCGTCTGGCTCTCCTCCCTCTCCCTTTCTACAAGACTGTAATAATGTTAGTTATGAAAACATTTTTAATTGACTCTAGCTATCAGACTTTAAAATAAGTATAGTTATTTATGGAAGTAAAAATGAATGACTATTCACTCTTCTCAAAGCACAAGGATTATTGTTATGAAAGAGGAGATGAAATGCTTCTAAGAAGCAGAGGTATTGGATAACTTCAAGCAACTAGTGTTTTCTGGAAGCAGCTGGGCTATTGCATGGGTGGATTCACAGTCCATGCACCAGACCTGCATGATCTTGACCATGAATTGTCTTAAGACACAATGTAGAACTGTAGAAATGTAAGTCACACATGGTTTTAGCATATAGTGGGGAGGAGAGCATGAATTTTCACCAGCATCTGTTCATGGCAATTGAATACTTCATAAGGACATTTTTTTCCTCAAGTTAATATTGTATGGACAGTGAACAACTTAAGTAATTTTCAATGGAAGACCCATTGCTCAGTATTCTAAAGAAATATTTAAATGGAACAGAAAATGTGCTGGGGTATTCTCATGTTAGTAACAAGGCTGAACTATATTATGACTTATTAAAAGAGCACTCCTTTGTTTTTTTTTTATTAGATACTTTATTTACATTTCAAATGCTACTGCCTTTCCTGGTTTCCCTTTGAAAATCCCCTATCCCATACCCCCTTTCCCTGCTCATCCACCCATCCACTCCCACTTCCTTGCCCTGGTATTTCCCTACACTGGGGCATCTGGCTTTCTCAGGCCCAAAGGCTTCTCCTCTTATTGATGCCTGACAAGGCCATCCTCTGCTACATATGCAGCTGGAGCCATGGGTCCCTCCATGTGTACTTTTTGGTTCATAGTTTAGTCTCTGGGGGTACTGCTTGGTTCATATTGTTTTTCCTCCTATGGAGCTGCAAGCTCCTTCAGCTCCTTGAGTCATTTCTCTAGCTCCTCCATTGGGGACCTTGTGCTCAGTGCAATGGTTAACTGATAGCATCCACCTCTGTATTTGTAAGGCATTGGCAGAGTCTCTCAGAAGACAGCTATATCAGACTCCTGTCAGCAAGAACTTGTTGGCATCCACAATAGTGTTTGAGTTTGATGACTGTATATGAGATGGATCCCCAGGTGAGGCAGTCTCTGGATGGACTTTCCTTCAGTTCCTGCTCTATACTTTTCTCTGTAACTCCTCCCATGTGTATTTTGTTCCCTCTTATAATAAGAACCAAAGTACCTATACTTTGGTCTTCCCTCTTCTTGAGCTTCATTTGGTCTGTGAATTATATCTTGGGTATTCTGAGCTTCTGGGCTAATATCCACTTATCAGTGAGTATATGTCATATGGATTCTTTTGTGATTGGATTACCTCACTCAGGATGATATTTTCTAGTTCCATCCATTTGCCTAAGAAATTCATAAATTCATTGTTTTTAATAGCTGAGTAGTATTCCATTGTGTAAATGTACCACATTTTATGTATTCATTCCTCTGTTGAGGGACATCTGGGCTCTTTGCTGTTTCTAGCTATTATAAATAAAGCTGCTATGAACCTAGTAGAGCATGTGTCCTTATTACATGTTGGAGCATCTTCTAGATATATGCCCAGGAGTGGAACCTCATAAAATTACAAAGCTTCTGTAAGGCAAAGCACATTGTCAATAGGACAAAAAGGCAACCAACAAATTGAGAAAAGATCTTTACCAGCCTTACATCTAATAGAGGGGTAATATCCAATATATACAAAGAACTCAAGAAGTTTAGACTCCAGAGAACCAAATAACGCTATTAAAATGGGCTACAGAGTTCAACAAAAAATTCTCAACTGAGGGATACTGAATGTCTAAGGAGCACCTAAATAAATGTTCAACATCCTTAATCATCAAGGAAATGCAAAGCAAAACAATTCTGAGATTCTACTTCACACCAGTCAGAATGGCTAAGATCAAAAACTCAGGTGAAAGCAGATGCTGGCAAGGATGAAGAGAAAGAGAAACACTCCTCCACTGCTTGTGGGACTACAAATTGATACAACCACTCTCCAAATCAGTTTGGCAGTTCCTCAAAAAAATTGGACATATACTACTAGAGGACCCAGCTCTACCAGTCCTTTGCTTTTTAATTTTTATTTTACTGATTTATTTTACATTTTTCTTCTCTCTGATTTTGGCTTCCATTTTTTCCCCTCTTTACACTGCTCTCCCATTCAACTCCTTTTCCTACACTTTCTTCTGTTTTCTCCTATGTTTCCTTTCTCTTTTCATCCTCCCCCAATGCCTTCTCCTCTTTTCAGCTCAAATATA
>NW_022196894.1:51245919-51367445 GCF_008632895.1 Mastomys coucha | reverse complement strand
AAAAAAACAGTTCTGCTTAAATCCAGCTTAGGAAATTAGACAGTTGACTAAAATTAATTGTAGAATTTCAGATGAAGGGTTACTTATAGGACCATGATAACACAAATACAGCTCTACTTCCAAGACTGTATATTATAAAACTACATTTCTGTTACATGCAGAAACCTCTATGAAACTCTTTTCTCTTCTTTGAAATGTTTATTGTTTTTATACCCTTCTCTGACAGATGTTCTCAACCTGTGAGCCATGAACACTCTAGAATAGTTGTGTATTAGATATCCTGCATATCAGCTATTTACATTTCAATTCATATCACTAACCAAATTGCAGGGATAAATTGTCTAGGTAATATTTTTATGTTTATAACTCTTCACTACAATATGAACAACTTTATTAAAGGCTCATAGCATTAGTGAAGTTTTTAACCACTATTCTGTGGGGTATTGTGTATCATATTTTAGAAGTTCCCAGGACCTATTAAGTTTTTATTACTTCTTATGTTTTATAAGCCTTACTTCTCCCTCCAGAATGCCTTCATTTCCACAGCTATAGGGTATCATTTATTCTCCAATACTTCTAATTTAATTTAATCAAGAGGTAAAATGATCCATATTTTTTAATAGAACATTTTTGCAAGGTGTGTGACAATAATCAATTTCTTTAAGTACATTAATCTAGTGGTGAGTGTCTATGAATATATATATATATATACATATATATATATATCAGTTGTTATATCTACCTTTCTGCTTATCATCTATAAAGACACTAAGTTGTCCTTAGAGTATTTAAAATAATCATTGTAGTCATCTTTTGTTACAGAGATGTATGCCTACAAATACACAATATATGTTAGACTTATCTACATCCTCAGGAAAAAAGAAACAATTTCTATTACTATGTCTCCTATAGGTTATGTTTATATCTTATTTTACAGTTTTTATGTATCTTGCAGAAAAAAGAAAGCAAAAGAAAATGAAGACTTGGAGAGGGAAAATAAGGAAAGCAGAGAAAGGGGCTGGAGAGACAGCTCTGCTGTTAAGAGCATTGGCTACCCTTCCAGAGGTCCTGAGTTAAATTCTTAGCAACTATGTGGTAGCTATTAACCATCTGTAGTGGGATCTGAGGCCTTTTCTGTATTTCTAAAAGTCTATAAACAACAACAGTGTTCTCATATACATAAAATCAATGAATCTTTAAAAAGATGTAGTTAATCTGTGAAAGGACAGAGAGAGAGAGAGAGAGAAAGACAGAGAGAGAGAGAGAGAGAGAGAGAGAGAGAGAGAGAGAGAATAGCTTCTTATTAGGCTTCTTCCTCTTTGAAATCTTTTCAAAACTGAATATGAGCCTCACAAAGAAGGGCAGACAACAAGGGGAATATGCCAGTCACCATACTTGTTTGAAGACACAACACACAAACATTAATCTATTTAAAAATATTTGCTTGTTGTAATTAGCAAAGTATCAGACAACTAGTCCTTTGTGAGTGGTTAACTATTAAAGCTAATTTTAAAGTTATACATGTTTGTGTCTGACACAATATGAAGTAGAGAAGATGACCTTAAATCCAAACTTATATAAGATTAGAGAGGCCTTTAAAGAGGAAATTAATAAACATCTTTCAAAATACAAGAAAATACACTTAAACAGGTAAAGGAAATGAACAAACCTCTCCAAGAACTAAGAATGAAAATAGTAATGATAAAGAAAACACAAACTGAAGCAATCCTGAAGATGGAAAACATAGAAAAGAAATCAGGAACTATAGACAAGAGTATAACCAACAAAATACAAGAGATGAAAGATAGAATCTCAAGCATAGAAGATACAATAGAATAAATTGATACAACAGTAAAACAAATTGCTAGATTAAAATGTTCATGACACAGAACATCCAAGAAATTTGGGACACTATGAAAAGACCTAACATAAAAATGATAGGAATAGAAGAAGATTCCCAGCTCAAAGGCCCAGAAAATGTATTCAAAATACCATAAAAAATTCTCTAATCCAATATAAGAGATAAACAAGCTGACACCACAGCTGCTGTATGGTGGGAAAAACTTTGAAACACTATGTGATTCAAAAACATGCTAGTGCCCTGAGCATACTTCTTCACTCAAGAATAATTTCATGATTGTAAATAAGAGCTAGCAACTCTATGGGCCTTTACTTTTTTTCTGATGCTTCTGAGTAAACTGTATTTTTCTGATAGTATTAGTTTAGAAAAGAAATTGGCACATAGAACTTTTTTATTGATAGTCAAGCACGGTTAGTGAGACATGCATGAAGGATAGAAGTCTAATAGCTCCATGTTCTTCCATTCTTGGTGGTGCTATGGAAAAGTCTGGAAATCACCTCCCCTTTGAGTTATTGGAAGTTGATTTCATGCTTTTGACCTTGATCAAATGCTTGCTTACAATATGTATCATTGAAATACAACTATCTTAATGTTTTAGATTTTCCAGTTGTAACTATTCCTAAACTGATGGCAACATATTAAAAGTGACTCTCTTGAAGTACCCTGCCAATTGCTGGCTGCTAACATTGGATGTGCTAGTCAGGGCAGTGCTGGAGAGCTCTTCCTGGTGGTGTGGGTGCAGGATAGTTGGTACATTGAATGGCTGGCTCACCTATATCCAGGCCCAGATCCAAGGTTTAGAGTTGGCCCACCTCAGCATCTACCCTAAGAAATGCTGGAGACTGTGAATGAATTCGTCTTACAGACCTAAAGCTATAAGGTCTCAAAGGCATAGGACAAAAGCAAGATATTCAAGATGATTCTCTAGGAGGATCCAGTATAGGTAGTGTAGTAGAAGCCAGAGGTCTATAAATAGACCAATGTTTACTTGCTTGAACATTTCCAAGTAAGGATGCATGGACAAAAGGGTATACTGTGAGACATACTCTGAGACACTACAGCTTTCATGGCGAAATTTCTTCTTATTTTTTATTCCATCCTATTTTATTTTTTCTTGGAGGGTGGCAAAGTTGCAAGGACAGAGGGCAGATTGAGAAGGGAAGGAGAGATAATTAGGATTGGGGTACACAATGAAAAATTCACAAAGATTCAAAAAGTTTAAAAAAATGTGTCACTCTCCTAAAACAATAAAATCTACTACCACTATCCATGACTGTTTCCCAGAAATCAAAGATAATTTTTTTTTTTGTGAGCCCAACTCATATGTAGGCACTAGGCATTCAGAGAATCAAGTTGAAGCTGATATAGCAGGTGTCTTCCTGAGTAACAGCTTTTCTAGTCTTCTAATATATATGTACACTGCCAAGTGAGAAAAACAATCAATAATCCCACCTACCAAGTTGTAATATGGGTAAATTATGAATTATGATACTGAGCACCCTAGCAAGATATGGCCAATGATACAGCATTGACATTTTTATCATGGAGAAAACTGTCTAATTAGACTTAGGATCCCTTAGTAATAGGAATACAAACCTGATAATATAAACCTGATGACATCTTTGAGTTTAAATGGCTTTTGGCAAAAAATATTAATGGAAATTTCATGAAGATATTATTTTATAAACAATAGGTTATTCAAATATTGATTTCTGCAGTACAAAACATTTGTCATTTGAATAATCACATTATTGCAGAATATACCATTATACTTAATGCAATACAGAAAAACAAACCTATTTTTAAGTTATAGAAATTTATAAGCAGTAAAATAGAACAGGATCAAAATTAATATTATTAATATCATTATTTCCAAAAAATTACAATATATGCTCTCATGGTTGCACATATCATGTTAGCAGAAGGAACATATATTTTTTCAGGTGTGCATAGAAAGATCACATGATTAGGTCAACAGCCCTCTAAATGCCTCTTATTTATTGTGTATTGATTAGACTCTTTTCTAAGTTTTCTTTTATTAGATTAATTGACAATCTTATGTAATGACTTAAGAGAAATTCATCTACCATATTAAAAATCATGTATATGAAATATCTCCTGATTGTCTGAGTTTTAATGACTATATTTCAATTAGCATAATTGTCTTACTGTAAGTAATGTCTTTACAGAAAACATATAAATATTATGATTCCCAGCATTATGATGTCATAACACCTATAAATACCGGGGAAGAGAAATATATCCTCTTAAAATTAAGAGTTTATAGTTCTCTTGTGGATATCTTCCAGTTGAAGATGGGTATCCATATTTCTTCTTTGACTGCATAAAATCAAAATCTAAGATTTCTAGAAGGTATAAGAAAAACTCTCAGATATCTGAATCCCATGATCAGCAGTCTGGTCTAACTTTGTGTGTCAAATGACTATTAGAAAATAAAGATTATGCTAAAAGATAATACCTCAATGACATAATCTCAACTGGGTTTTTACTAATACCATATTTGAAATTAAAATTGAGTATTTATATAAGTCAATAATGCCACAATAATGGGGTCTGAAGAAAGGATTATAACATTAGAGATGATAATATTCCCCTGATTTAGAAGAAATAATATTCTTTGTCCTAAGAAAATCATTGAGGAAAAAATCCTATGTTTGGTGGATAATCACTCTTTGTATTTCCTAGGAGTTGTTGATATTTACTGGATTTTTTCTTAACATTACTATTTATGATATCTATCTTTTTGAAATGTCATATTAATAATCTAAATCTTCAAGTATTAAATAAATCAATATCATGGATTTTTATATAGTACTTCACTCTAATTTGTATATGAATATATGTTAGTTATGTACAATCCATAAGAAACCTTGTCTTCACGTTTACCAGTTCCATTTCATGAGTGATTCATAGATGTTGAGCTATTGAATAGCTATTGAATAGTAACAAACTGTGTTGGCAGCTGTTTATTAACTGTTAGTCAAAGGTCAGTAGATTACCTTATGTTACATATAATGAAACCTTGCTTCAGGTTGTCACATATTAAATATATGAAACAGCTAATTCTAAACTCAGTGCTTTTAGTTTTCTGTAGAATATAATTAAAATATAACCTTAACAAAATTGTAAAGTCTAGTGAAAGATAAAATTGCTGCTTTGCTAGCCACATAAAAGTTTACACAATAACTGAGTGTCCATAAAATTATAAAATATGACAATTAAAGGTTTCTGATTGGACTTAGGGTTTCTCAATATGAAACACACATGGCTGGCATTGTAAACTTTCCCAACAACTTGAGGTTGAGGATCTCTCAGTCTCCAGGAATGATTCTATGACTATGATCCTGCTAAATGCACACTGTCTCAAACTCCCCTAAACTTACATCTCTACAACCACAGATTACTGTAAATTTCAGATGTCATCAGGTGTGTTGTGTGCAGTGCATAATGGTTAATGTAGGAATTCACAGCAGATAAGATGGAGAGATTAAGTCTCCGGTGACTGCTCAGCCACAAATGGAATGCCTATAACTTTCCTACCTGCTTTAAAAGCCTCTGGGATCATAGAGGAAGACATAATGGGAAAACTGTGAGATCTAAGTATATGGGAGGATCAGAACAAAGTATTATATTCTGAATATTATGAGAGTAATACACTCATAAACTCACAACGACTATTGCTGCCTGGATGTGATCAAGACAGTCATCACTCTAACAGAAGCTTGAAAGACTTTTGTGAGCAACCCACTCCTGAATAGCTCTCTGCATTGTTGCTGGTTTATGAGGGAGACAAAGTTAGTTCTCTACAGTTCCATGCCACAGTGAGCAGCATCACAGTCATGAGTATTTGCACATTGCAGATTGATAGGGATGGGTTATTGGGGTGGGGGGAGAACAAAAGTTTGAAGAAGGTGAGGTGAGAAGTAGGTATTAGAGGAAGAGTGGTAGGTGGAGGTGATAAAACATGTAAACAGAGATTCTCCAAGTATTAAACAATAATGACAGTTTTGAATGAGATTTCTTTTCAGTTTTATTTTTTTCTTTTATGGTTATATAACTGCATCTATTTTAAAGTATACAGTTCTTATATGTACCTGGAAAGTATCAGCTAGGAAAGTATACCTGCAAAGAATGAAGCCAGCAGTTCCTCTAATGTTTACATACACTATGTACAAGGGGAGATGGCACTTATTCACATATGGACCTGTCCCTAGGTTGTATTCCTAAGTTTAGTTGACTTAGGATATGCATCTAGAAGAAAATTGCAAGAGTGTGAATGCATGTATGTGTGGAGTCTCTGAAGTGAGAATTTCGATACAATAATCTGAGAGAAACTATCACAGGCTAAGTAAGTCTCAAGATATGTACTTGCTGGGACATAATGCAAAATAATATAACATAGCATTCATCTCTTACTCTTCAAATGAGAATTAAATCTGCATCCAGTGGTTTTTTTTTTTTAGTGTGTGTATGTGTACGTGTCCATTTATGTGTGCACAAATATGCAAGTGTCAAAGGATGAGTGGAAGCCCAAATCTAAAATCAATTGTCTTCCTCCATCACATGTCAATTATTTGTTGTTCTAAGGTCTCTGGTTGAGCATGAAGCTCATCATTTCCAGATGGCCAGCTTACCAGCTTGTCTTGTCTCTGATTCCAGAATGATGACATTACAGGGAAATGCCACAGCTACCAGGCTTTCATGTGATATTTAGGGATCCAAACTCTATTCTTTGAGTTAATATCCATGGAGGTACCTAACCATCCCTGATTCTGTGCTTTTTCTTTAATATGTATTTAATTTTATGTGTATGTCTCTGTGAGAGTGTATATACACACACACACATACACACACCATATTCAGACAGTGTCCCAAGGACATCAAGAAAGGTGTCTAGTCCTCTGCCTCTATACTTAGAGAAGGTTTTTGAGCTCCCATGTTGATACTGGTTATAAAACCTGGCTTCCCTACCAGAGTAGCATGTGCTCCTAAACACTTGGTTATCTCTCTCTAGACCTCATTCAGTATTGTATGTGTGTGTGTGTGTGTGTGTGTGTGTGTGTGTGTGTGTGTGTGTGTGAATAAAACATCTTGCAATAAACAGTTCTGGGTTCCTGTGGAGCAAATCAAAATTTTCCATGGGAAATTGACATTGTAACTTATGGGAAAGACAACTAACTGAATAGTAAATTTTATTATTCTGGAGCAAATGCAATAGTGCCACATTATAGCATTCTTTTTCTTGAAGCAATATTTTAACAAAGTAATTAAGCCTGATTTCGATAACTTAATCTGAAATTTCATCTCTCCATGTCAGTATTGAATTCAGTTACATTCCTGATCCCTTTGACACTTACCAGAAAAACAAAACAAAATAAAATGAGTTTAAATAAATTTCAAGAAATCAGACTTCCTTCTACCTCACCCTGTGTCTTCTGGGCTCATGGAAAACTGCTAGGCTTGTCTGGGCTGTACAGAATTTATGACGATTAGTTCATTTTTCATCCCCAAGTATGTTATTGTGTGAATTGTGCTCTGTTGGCTACAACTACCTGTTGGATCATGCTTGCATGTTGTACTAGAGCATTAAGTCATTACTTTGTGACAGACAGTAGACTCATCTGTTGCTTATCCTCTTGGTTCTTGGAAAACCTCCATACAGGGGCTCTTGGGTAGGCCCCAAGGATCATAACACCATCAGGCTACATATTTGTGAGGCACTGGCTGAAAGTTTTTCCTCTGTTTTGTAGTTGCTAACCTTTCTTTTGCCCCTGGCCACATCAGCTGCCTGTGAGTAGAGGGACTTTGTCAGATTTCACCCTCTATCCTGCTGTCAGTGGCTCCCTAAATAGCAAGTGTTTCTGAGGCACTTGAATGACTCAGTAGTTAATGATTATAGATTATCAATAAGATTTATGAGATAAAGAACTGTAATGGCAAACCCTCACTGGACTTGATTTCTATCCTTAGACTGCTTTTTCTAAGGCTTATTATTGTGTTGTGTTCCACTCATTTTACTTTTATAATAATTATTTTAGAGTTAGTTCTTAATACTGTCATAAAAAATCTTTGCAAAGTCACTCAGCTACTTTTTCTTGCCTAACACAAAAACACAACACAACACACACACACACACACACACACACACACACATTTCATTCTTGGGTAACTTAAAACAACCAAAACCACAAATGTTTCTTTTCAAAAATTATATTAACATCCCCTTCTCCCAAAAAAAACACATCTTAACAATTTGTGAAATACTTGAAATGCACTGAAGGGGAAAATTCAGCCTCAGCCCCCATTGAGTTCCCTCATCTCCAGAACTGTGCACTTTCTGCCTGTGAGCTTAGCTTTGCTTCTCTTGACAAGCCTCTGTGAAACGATGGGAAGAATAAGAACTTTTAAGATGCTGATACCTGAATTCAAATTCTACTCCACCTCTGCAGCCTCCAAGCCAGCTGGTCCTGACCACCTATCTTCTCTTTATTTTCTTTATGTGTAGGCTGAGAGATAAGGATAGAAAAATGAAGAATATGCCTGCATGATTATAAGATCTTACTAAAGATCACCGATTATAACGTATCACACATTTGAAAATTATCTAAAATATTTGGCAAGTTGTTTTAACAAAAGATAACAAAGTGCTATGTTTAAGCAATATGGAGGGGGGGTCTGCCGATGTAAAAAGATTAACACCTTAGAATTACTTTGACTCCTTTCTAGCATTTTTGCCATTCTCTCTGTTAACCAAATGTGCTGTTCCAGTGTCTGCTTCCATTCTTCCACTGATGAGTGAACAAAGACTAAAGTAGCACATACTTAATCACTTTATAGATAAGTGATAAAAGGAATCAGAACATGTCTTGTCATAAACATCAGGTTAGCCAGACACTGTTTATGTGACCTTTTCTAGCAACAAAAGCTATTATACTCAGCTGGAAGGTCACAGGACTATCCCAAATTTTGTTAGAGGAAGGATGGCTCTTGTCAGGCAATTAGCACTTTGCTTCGCTTATTTTATTACTGGTTCTATTCACTGTTTTATCACATTAATTGACAAAAAATAGCTTTGACCTAAAAGTTAGTCTTTCTTACTGTAGTATTCCTATCCTCTGTGTCCTTACTGGAGTTATGATTTGCGTGATATTTTCTTTATGTTATATGTTATGAATGTTGGCTTTACCAATAGTCAAAGACTTAAAGTAAATGGACTTAACTATTCTTAGAAAAGTTTTACACCAGTACACCTGATATAGGTCTGCCTCCGGACAATGTAATTGGCAGTAATCTGTATGTGTTGCACTTCTTAAAATAATGAGGAAACTACAGCTAATGAGCTCTCTTTAATGAATCACCACATTAATTTTTCCACTCAACAAACGAAGGAAAGAAAAATGAAATTAAAAACAAGAAAACAATTGCAGCTCAAATAATTCTTAAAGGTTCTGTCCTTCTTTTATGATTTTTAGCTTATTTTTAAATTCTAAAATGTACTTTGATAATTTGACACATATACAAAATTAATTACAATCTTATAATATTATCTACCTCTATTTTTTACCCCTTCAAATTTGATATGTTTTATTTTCTTTTAATTGAATGAGTCCACTCTGTGCCTTTCATGTACACATGAAAATGGACCCTCTTCTGGATTGTTCATGACAGATCAGAGACCACAGTCCTAATAGAAAGCTGACTTTCTCTCTCTTAGCTTCCATCTTCTCCAGTTTCTCCTCAGCTCTGAGTTGTTTCACCAGAACCCACAGTGCATAATGGAATTTTGGCTTAATTTTCTATAGGTCTTGTATACTAATAATGATATCTGTTGTGAATTATGAGAACAGAGAATTTTTGTTGAAAAGACACTTTTGAGATATAATCAGTTTTCTTGTGAGAATATGACTCATTCCTGAGTGTTGACTGGATTGCTGGTGATTTTTCCTTCTTATTTCATAGTGTCTTCCTCTTTTTTTTTTTTTTTTTGTAGGGAGACAATTTATCACAGTCTTATATTTAATATGATTATAGTTTATAAATATGTCTGATTTCAGATATTTTTTTCAAATCAGTTGCCTATAGAAAATTCATTTCCTACGACTTGAATGTACAGAAAAGTTTTGCAGCAATATCTATTTTAATCTTTATTTATCTTCATATATAAGTATAATATAATATCACTTATTTAGCTTTTTTAAAAATTCTTTTCAATCATTTTTTCTGTATTCTCCATTGTTAAAATATATATGCATCTATAACTTTAGCACTTTTGGAAGGAGACTAGTGAGATAAAGGAGCCCTCTGATTAGGCCGCTATCCCAAATACAGAGTACATGTTCAGTGACATGAGTTGTCTCAACAAACAAACAAACAACAACAACAACAACAATAAAATAAAAAACAAGGTCAAGAATGACTGTGATAGAGGCATGATATTGATCTCTTGCCTTCTCATGTACCTCTACATACGCAAAGAGAACTATATCCATGTGTGTGTATACAAATAAACATCACAAAACATACACAAACATACATACACACCAATATGATATGGTTCATTTGATCCAAATTCTGACTGTTTTTTATAGTAGAAATAATTTTATAATAATAATATAAAAGTTATATTATTTGTCTATCGATATCCTAAACCATTCTTGTAGCTTTCTGGATTTTGTCACATTCACAGAAAATCTCTTAAAGTACAGAAAATTGTATTACTTTCAGTCAAATTAAAAACAAACAAACCAACGAAAAACAAAACACAAACTTTCAGTCTAGAATGATCTCTTAGTGGGTATGAATGCAAACTGACCAACCAGAGGACATGAAGTCAGTTCACAGCACCAACATCAGATATTTCTAAATCACATGTAAATCCAGATGCAGGTACCCTGATGCCTCTGCCTCCCTAAAACTTTGCGCTGATATGCAAATAAACAACACCATGTGTATGCATATAATAAAAAAATAGGATAAATATTTCCTGTTGGTCCATGCATATATGTAACAGAGATCTGCCTTGTCTGGAATCAGTGGGTGAGAATGCACCTAATCCTACACTAGGGAGGGGGACGCTGCCAGGGGTGAGTGGGGAATGTGTGAATGAACAGAGGAACAGAGGAATGCTCTCTCAGATGCAAAGAAGTGGGAGGATGGACTGAAGAAATCAGGGAGGGGAGCTGGAAAGGGAGCCAACATTAGCAATGTAAATAAATAAAATAATTTTTTAAAAAAAGGAAAAAATGCACTTGCATAGGTTCACTTCACACACATGACTTCTGAATGAAAATTGAATAGAATTGCTAACTATAGAAAAATTTAACATTTTTTTAGACTACTGAAACTACAGGGTAAGTTTCAGTCTGGCTTGCATTCATAACCTTCTACAGGCAAATAATGATTAGTATTATTAATTTGCTGAGCACATCTGTCAGAAGAAATGTGACAAAATTTGCCGAATTTTGTTACTTTGTGTTTTCATGTATACTGAAACAACTATATATCTTTTTAATTTTTTTTTAGCTTGTACTGGGATAAATAATATAATTGGATTAAGTGTCTCAATATTGCATAGCCAAAATATGTTTTCATTAAATTACATAATGCAGTTATATATGTTAATCAAATTTAATGTGATTTTGACAACCTTTTATGTTGGATTAGGAAATGATGTTTTCTTTTTGTTTTATTTTCTTTGTTTGTTTTTGTAGATACTTTCACCTGCAATATATTTCATGTGATATCATATTAATTCTGTACTCATAGAATGAGCTCAGTAGTTCTCAATTTTCTGGAAAAATTAGAATCACTAATATTATCCTTAAAGAATTAATAAAGTCTCACAGTAAAATTTTGTCAGGCCACAGTATTAATCATCAATTAATGACTTCTAAAAGGAGAGATTCAGGCTTTTGCAGTGATGAGTCCTCTGACTGGTTAGTCAAAAAGTACACATATGAGAAACACTTAACCGACACAGCAGGTTATATGTTCATTTTTTATTTTTACACACACACATATTGGCACATACACACACACACACTATATATATATGTATATATATGTATACTAATTTATATATACATATATACATGTATATATATGTATACATATATACGTGTGTGTTATGTGTATATATTTAATATGTATATATGTATAATAAAGAAGAGGTCATACAGCTGCAATGATGTATTGGTATGAACAAGAGAAATTTCAATAGCTACTATAGACTGAAAATAATGCATGTACAGTACTCATATAAAAAAATTTCAGAAGTATAAAAACCTTTTACAGTAGTCATAATTATAAATACCTTACAAAGGGCATTCTTAGGCATTATAAAAAGACAGGGGGATAGAGTATGGAAAGATAAGGTTTGAAAGAAAATGCCCCCCATAGGCCCATAGGGAATGACACTATTAGGAAGTATGTCCTTATCTTATAGATTTGGCATTGTTGGAAAAAGGAAAACACTGGGAGTAGGCTTTGAAGTCTTAGATATTCAACCCATGTACAATGTGGAAGTCATGTCCTGGTGCCTGCGAATCCAGATGTAGAACTTTCAGCTTCTACTCCTTCACACACACACACTATATATATATATATATATATATATATATATGTATGTATATATATGTGTGTGTATGCTATGTGTATATATTTAATATGTATATATATTTAATTTTTCAGCACCATGTCTTTCTGTATGTCTCCATGTTTCCTGTCATGATGATAATGAACTAAATCTCTGAACTCTAAGTCAGACCCAGTTAAATGTTTTCCTTTATAATAGTTGCCAAGGTCATGATATATCTTTACAGGAATAAAGCACTAGCTAAGGAAGCAGCTAAAACTAGATAGGTCTCTTTCTAAAACTGAAAAAAAAAAGATAGCAAGATATAACTTCTAGGTCATTTGAAACTTGGTGGGGGAGCTGGCAGAAGAACTGGAGGAGTGGAGGGGAATTGCAACCCTATTGGAAGAACAACATAGGCTAGCCTGACAATCCAGTTCTCCCAGAAATTAGACCACCAACCAAGGAGTATACCTGTAGGGATCCATGGCTCCAGATACATATGTAGCAGTGGGTGGCCTTGCCTGACAGCAATGGGAGGGAAGGCCCTTGGTCCCAGAGAGGTTTGATGCCCCAGTGTAGGGGAATACTGGAGTGGTGGGGTAGGAGACTGTGGGTTCCTGGTGAGTACCCTTATACAGGCAAAAGGGAGGGGGAAGGCAGATGTGGGATAAGGGGTTGGTGGAAGGGTAGTGGGATATCATTCTAGATATAAATGAATGGAATATTAATAAAAAAGCAGGTAAAGTCAAGTTGGAAAAAAACATGCATAAACAAATCATTAGAACTGTCTTGCAAACTTATAAAGGAATTCATTTTATTTATTTATCTACTCACATCCCGGCCATTGCCCCCTTCTGGATTTCCCCTTCCACAGGTCCTCATTCCATTCCTCCTCCTCCTTGCCTCAGAGGGGGTGCTCCCCCTCTCCTCTTACCACCAGGCATCCCTCTTCCCTGGGGCTTCAACTCTCTCTAGGATTAGGTGCATCTCCCTCCACTGAGTCATCTTCTGCTATATATGTGCCATGGACAAGTCTGTGTATGCTGCCTGGATGGTGGCTCGTCTCTGGGAGTTACCAACAGTCCAGGATAGATGAGACTGCTAGACATCCTATAGAGTCACCCTCTCCTTCAGCTTCTACAATCCTTTCCCTAATTCAACCATAGGGGTCCTGGATTTCAGTCCATAGTTGGGTGTTAGGATCTGCATCTTCAGTCATCTGTTGGTAGGGCCTCTCAGAGGACAGCCATGCCAGGATCCTGTCTGTAAGCACATCATAGCATCAGTAATAGTGTCAGGTCCTCGTGCCCCACCCATAGAGATAGATCCCAAATTGGGCCAGTCACTGGACTGCCTGTCCTTCAGTTACTCCTCTAAATTTATTCCTGTGGTTCCTTTAGACAGGACCAGTTCTGGGCAAGAAATATTGACTGTGAGTTAGTAATCCTGTCCCTCATAGGAAATTTTTAAAGTAACCCAAAGAAAAATAAAGCTGTCCACAAAGATTCTCTCTTTTTATAGAAGCTGGCTTGAGAAAATTCGGTGAGATCTTTATGATTTTTTATTCATAATTTATTGAAAGTTTATATGATCAGAGAAAGTGAATCAGTAAGAAATTGAAGCTAGTTTTTTATAAGAACATTACCAGGGTTGTATTCTAAGAGACTAGGTAAAAATCATTTAAGGGATTATAGTTTAAGTATTATTCTTGTTGTGCTTTAAAATATCTACATTGTTCATACAGTACACATATTCTTTCAAAAGCATACTGTTTCAAATTAAAAAGTAACAGAAATGGAATTAATTGTTAAATATGAGTATCTTAAGACAGTCCATGGTTTCACAGTCTCCAAATTCCATTCAAAACATTTGTATTTTCTATTTCCATCTGTGTTTACCAAGTTTGAAAATCACATAACTTTGCTGTTTAATTATATGTATAGTCACACTTTAAATTATGAAATGCATAATGAATACATGAAATATGTATGTACTGTGGAGTAACTTGCATGCATCATTTACTACATAGTGAAGCAGATGCACTTTTAATTAAACTTTATGATGTACAATATATGAGTAGAAGAATTATGATTGGATAGCCAGTTCTATAATCAGCAATGTAGTAGACATAAATGTCCATATATAATTCATTATTTAACCTCTACAGGAAACAAAAGAGATATGTGATTTTAACATTTATTTTACAGTGCAATTTTATGTTTTTACAAAGAAATCAAATAATGTGCAAACCTTGAAGATAAATAAAAAGACACGAGTAAGCAAGGTCTTATCTACTGGCTACCACACTGGTCCTTGCAGGATGATGTGTAAGCATAAAAACTGAGAGAAATATTTTAGTCATAGATGGAAGTATTAGAAAGAGCTTCATCTGCACAGTTGTGTAGGACATCTGCTATTGGCACATTCTTGAAGAGCTACACACTCATTTCCAGGTGAGAGACAAGATGTCAACCATCAAGGCAGACTGTAGATGTTTAGCAGAACATTTTCAACCAGGAAATATATAATGACTATTCAGATTCTGCTTCAGCATGAGAACACTCCATATGAAGCTGTGAATGTTATCAGGCCAGTACGTTGATTACCGTATAAATGAAAGGTTGGCTCCGAGAGCTTATGCAAAGTTCATACTACAATGATCCACTCAGTCCCGCAACAGCAGCAAGAAGACTGAGAGGAGGTGTGAGGTAGCTCTTACGCCTCTATCTTTTCATGTGCTGCTTCTGAAAGGAAAAGTGTGCACAGCTTATGAAGGAAAATATAAGGTTCTTTATTTCGTTATAAATGTATATGTCTCGTTGCAATTTTATTTAGGAAATGCAATTGATTTCCCTTAAGCATTTACTCTCTTTATCTTTTTAGGTTCTATCATTCTCATAATAGTTCTTCAATCCAGTGAACATCATGAGTTTATTCTCAGTTTTTCCTAAGTTGTTGCTTCAAGTACATTACATACAACATCGGGGATTGTATTTTTCCAATGCAGCCCAGGTTTTTGGAGACATTTCCAAGTATTTGAATGTATATCAACGTATGTGATTTGTTATTGCAAAACCCTAGCCTGTGATATGAATGTGCTATTATTTAACAATTTATTCTACAGAAAACATATTTTTTACAGGTTTTAACTTTTGTGACTAGACTACCAAAGTAAATTTCTCAACAATGTGTCAGGTTTTTAACGAAATTGCCAACACCTTTCTAAAACAGGTGTGCAATTTGACATTTCTCCAGCAATATATGAATTTGCCAGGCATTCCATATCCTAATTTAGAATTAGAGATTTTCAGTGTGTTTCGGTCATTATTATAAGCCTGTAATGCTATTTCATTGTCCTTGCCATGATCATTTATTTGATATTGCTTATGGTAAAGGTTTATGTGTACTTGGCTTTCGTCTGTATTTCATTTTTAGTGACGTGATATTTTATGTAATTTTCTCATCTCTCTTTGGATTTTATTTGTGTTTTCTAATAACTGTAGATCATTTAATTTTGATATTAGAATTATATTTGGATATAAGAAGTATAAGTATTTTCTTTTGGTTTATAACTAATCTTTATTATATTATTTCCATGACATTTACAAAGTTATAATTCCTGATATTGTCAATACCTATTTTAGAAATCTTTAATCTTACCTGTGATGCTACTATTGCAAAGAATTCATTGTATAGGTTGAGACATTGAAAATTTTCATCTTTATTTTAATTGAAAGTTTGTTATTTAAAAAATTACTTGTAAGTCATTAATTGTTTCTTAGATAGTTTTTAACATAAAATGTAAGAGACCGTTAAGGTTTATATTTTTGAATTTCACTTATGCAAACATTGGTTGTTTATAATGACATTTTTTAAAAGGCTATGTAATCTTTTAATGATAAATCTGCATACTTGTCAAAAATAATATACTTACCTGACAAGAGTTTTTGCAGGTGATGTATGCTTCTCATTACACTGTGTATGTATTTAAGCTTCCTCTATTAATCTGTGATGATTAGGTCCATTAAAACATCTAGATAATAATATTGTACCGTATTGTTTTCTTTAAATCATATTCACGTGACATAGTAAGTGATACATCTAAGATATTCAATTTTACTTGTATTCATGTATTTTTAATTTTATGTATTCTATGATCATCTGAATATTTCTTAGTCTTTTATTTTAATATTTTATTTGTATTTTACTGCATGTATTCATTCAGTGATCAGGGTATTATATTTTATATAAATAAAGTCTTTTATTCTCCTGTCTTTGGTTTAATAAAATTTCAAACAATTCAATAGAATGAAGAGACATTTTTGCATTTTTTATTATTTTTGATTAAATGCCTGTTTATAAAACTGAACATTTATAATAGCATAAGCATCATTATAAAATTTGTTTTATTCATAAAAATAATTTAGTAACTTCAATAGAAGAACGTATACCCTATATCCCCATTAATTTGGCCTAACATGTTTTTTTTCCTCCAATTGTTGTTCTTTCACTATTCTATCTTATCTATATAGCTTCTTATCCCATATTTTACAAGATTTTTTGTTTCTCCCTCAAAATAGCCTTAATTTCTCTTCATTGCCAAAATATATAATAACCACAGCTAGTATGTTCAATCATTGCTTGAAAATAGACTCATTTCTTCATCACTATTCTTGCTCATAAAAAAATATTTGCCAGTTTAATTATTTCCTCCATATATTTCTAGAGGACACTTTCACGATTCTTTCCCTTTTGTTGGATTTTTTTAAAAGTTTAATTATGGTATGTTTTAACATACCATCTCTTATGTTACAATGTTCATATTCCTAAGGTCTATTAGGGCCTTGATCAACTAATTAAAACCATGGGCGTAGGATCTTATGCTTAAAGTTTCAGTTATTATTTCAAATAGCTTCTGGGTTCTACTGAACCTCTTTTGTCTCTCAGGGAACCAAAGGTAAAACTATTAGTGTATCTTTGATCATAGCATCACGTCTCCCTGAGGTTCCGGTTATTAGGCTATTCAGAGTGTATTTTTGACATTTTTGATGTTGATTATTGCATTTTGTATAGTTTATTTCTGATGTTATTTCATGTAATTACTATTGTACTACCCTCCATTATATTGGTCGTTTGTCCTGTCTTTTCTGTTTTTTACTTATGTTTTATGCATCTTTTCATTTTTAGCACAAAATTCTAATATACATATGTGTATATATATAAATACACACACACATATATATGATAATATCTATGTTTTGTTCCTTTTCATATCATTAAGGTCACATATATAATCAGTTACTCATAGTAATATTTTCTGAAGCCTATTTGAATATATTTGTCAGATAAGTTTCATATCTTCACAATGTCCAACAATATAGCACACTTTTTATTTATAACTGATGCCTGGGATGGGAGACACTTGTTTGAAATCCTTGTGATTAAAATTAAATGAATTTAATTTTAGCCTCATAAAGTTCCCATTTGGATATTATATTGTGACTGGGCTATGACCATGGTAGTCTTGTCCATGGTATATCATTTATAAGGAAGAAGTTCTCATATCAAAGATTTAAAATTATTTAAAATTATCAGTCTTATTTCTATGTCATTTGCTAGAGAAGACAATTAATGACTAATGTCTGAATGTTCTATGTTGGCATGTCCAGGTTAGTAGATAAAATTCAGGACATATAAGGTACAAAGCAACACATGATTGTGTTGTATTTTATGACCCTTGCTCCTCAGCTTTTCAGTAGTTCTTTCTATAGAGCTTTTAAAAATTTTCATAAGTTTATTTTTTATGTGACATCTTTTTTCTTGTCATATATAGAAGAAAAATTATGGTCAAATGCATCTATTTAGATGTATATACTTTGAGCTTGACTGTGGAATTTTTTTCCAGTTATTCAATTTACAAAATCAACCTAAGTATCTCAAAATCTACACTTAAGGAAAGGGTAAATTAGGTGTCCTTGTCTGAGGCTATAAGAAAGTTGTAAAATTTTTTATCATATTACCCAAACTTACTGTCGCTTATGATCACCAAATTATGTTTTTATTGTACAACCATTGCTCTGGTTGCTGTCAAGTACAATAGAGGCCTTAAGCAGTCTCACTGAAACAATCCATTCTATGATGAAACACACACTAACTAATACAGTCTAAATCTTTATGTATATAAAAATATTTCACATGCTATGAACATATACAATTTTGAGAACTTATTAAACTTAATTTAAATAAAGTTGATAAAAATCAAAAGAATTTAGAAAAGTATTAAGGCATGATTTTTTACTTACAAAGAATTTACAAAATTTTCTTTAAATTTGAGTACCATAGTAATGTCTAGGAGAAAAAAATGTTTTACTCTGAGCACAGAAACTAATATTAAATTAAAATTAAAAGGTGGTAGAAAGAAGAAGGGACAATTATATGGTTTGAGTAACTACTTATGAATTATATAGAAAAAAACAAAACCAAACAAAAAATTGCTGTGACCTTAAATGTCCCATGCTTCTCAGAAGACCCCTAATACCTTCAGCTCTCTAGTCAAATTAAGAAAGCCAAGATCAGAATCTGTCTTTTGCTTATACTAATATATAGTGCTTTTATATATTATCTTCTATTTTATATCTTGCCTTAGTATTAGGGCACAAGAAGACAAAAAGCCATTGATCATCATTCTCCTTAACAGTTTGTCTCTGTACTGAAGCCCACTGAATCCTTTTAACTATGATTTAATTTCAGTCAGTTTGATAATTCTGGGATAAATCAACTTCCTTGATCCCAATCAAATTGCTTTTATTTCTCCAATGTCTTGCTAGAAGGCCATTGAGATGTTCCATATTATTCTACAAATTGTAAGGGCCACAATAATTCACATTAGCTATTCTTCATAGCTATGTTTTTTCATGGAAATGTGTGTTTATCTATTAAGGGGAACTGTCAAGCACAAACTTTGAAAAGAATATTGTTCACAATTGATCTTACTTGTTAATGCTGAAACTGCTGACAAATTGATCAAAATTGACCATAATAATTGAATAGCATAATTTTTCTGAGTAAAATATTTTCAAATACAGACTACAGCCTATGATAATCTTAAAAGACGTATAATAATGGGTGTTAAGGAATATAATAAAATGATACTTAGTGAGATTATTTGACTCATCTCCACATACATTTTTCATGAAAACTTATTGATGTAAAAGTTCACATTTAATGTAATCTAAAACAAATCAATTTCTAGGAGAATTATGTTTCCTAAAATGAATCACCAGGACTCATGCATTTACAACTTTCCATCACTAGTATAATGTATCTGAGATCTGGTTATCTCCAAGATATTAATAGTATTATTTCATAATTATATATAACTTATAAAACCAGTTGTTATTCTTATTCAAGATGTACATGTGAGGACTACTGATCATTCTGCCCCCAGAATCCTGTTTAAACTTGTCTTACACTGTAAGAACTGGTAAGAGGCCTCCAGTTCACTTCTAAGCACTGGGATCTTACACTTAAGTCCTAGGAGGCAACCAAGATCAATGAGAAATTATTATTTTGTGGGTCTTGTAGATTCCCTGACTAACAATTCAAGGGGGACCATTATATATCCTAAAATTTACACTTCATTTTCTCATTGATAGTTTATGGCCTCTGAACAGAATAATTCTGTAGCTAAACACACTGCCATGTATGATAATTTCAATTAAATATACTTCTTGTATGAATTTTAGCAAAGCTTATAATATAGTAGGTTCTTGGGTATAATCAAAGGTAATTTAAGGCATGTTCAATAGGATGGAACTTATGACTGGTATTGTATCCTTACCAAGAACACATGATAAAATAGCAGAGACTGAGTAACTTTGGAATGTCTATCACAAATTAAGACACCAATAATACAACTTCTACACCCAAACTTCAGAGAAGATCTAAGAAGAGGAGGCAAAAAAATGTAAAAGCCAAAGGACTGGGTAAAATGCTGTAAAGTATGTCTTCTGTGTAGAACAGAAACGATATACTCATGAACACTCAACAGAAATGGTTTGCTCTAGATAACCTGTACTATATAATGCCAGTCAAGAGTCTGCCATAACCCCACCCCTATTGGCAAAGCCACTGGTGATCAACCACTTCTTAGTGAGTGTAAATAAACTTTTTTCAAGGACCATAAGTTGCCAATCATTATATACAGAAAACACTAAAGATGATCTAAATGTGAGAAGTGAAAAGAGTGGGTAGAAATGTAAGGAATTGAAGGAGGAAAGGAGAGGTGCGTATGGACAAATACATTTAATTCATGTATAAAGTTGTCAAAAACACATAGAAGATTTAAAAAAATAAAGCCCTAAAAATGAATGAAAATAGCTCATTGATGTTTATGTCTAAATAAACTCACCAAAAAGAGAGGAAATAACTCACCAAATTCTCAGAGTAATTTTTCATGGCTCTGAAGAAATATGGCTCAATTATTTTTTATTTTTTAATTGTTTGTCACTTATTTACTTTACGAGGCTGGAGAGATAGCTCAGCAGTTAAGAGTACTGAGTGCTCTTCCAGAGGTACTGAGTTCAGTGCCCAACAACCACATGATGTCTCACAAACATCTGTAATGGGATCCAATGCCCTCTATTGGTATGTTTGATGACACACATACTTAAAATAAATAAATAAATCTTTCAAAAATAAGAAAAAAAAAAGAACTTATTCACTTTACTTCCTGCTCATTGACCCCCTCCTGATAACTCCCTCCCAAAATATTTTCATCATGGCCCTCCTCAGAACTGATGGGTCACCCCTAGGTATCACCTGACCCTAGTACTTAAAATCTCTTTGAAGCTAGGTGCTTTCTCTCACACTGAGACAGGACAAAGCTAGAAGAACAAACAGGCCATAGCTTTTAGTAGAGGATTGCAAATTCGATCATCAATAGGAGGAGAGGACCTCTGCCCTGTGAAGGTTCTGTGCCCCACTGTAGGGGAATACCAGGGCCAGAAAGTGGGAGAGGGAGGGGTGGCAGGCATGGAGAAGGGGGAGGCAACAGGGGTTTGTTTTTGTTGTTTTTGTTTGTTTCTTTGTTTTTTGGAGGGGAAACTGGGAATGGAGAAATTTACATGTAAATAAAGAAAATATCTAAAAAAAAAAAAAAAAGAAGAAGAACAAACAGGCCATAGCTTTTGACATAGTGTCCATTCTGACCCACATGAAGTCCAAACTACACTTCTGCTACTTATGTGCAGAGAAGCCTAGATCCACCTCATGTATGTGTTTTTGGTTGGTGACTCAGTCTCTGAGATTGCAAGGGTCCAGGATAATTGGCATTTATAGTCTTTCTTTGGAGTCCCTATCACCTAAGGGGCTACAATCCTTCTCCTATTCTACCATAAGAGTCCCTAAGCTCTATCACTGTTTGGCTGTGGGTGTCTGCATATGTCTGAGTCAGGTGCTGAATGGAGCCTCTCAGAGGACAGCAATGCTAGGCTTCTGCCTGCAAGCATAACAGAGTATAACTAATAGTATCAGGGATTGGTGCCCATGGGATGGGTCTTAAATTGTTTGGCCCTTGCATGAATCTCTGCTCCATCCCCAGTGCCTATCTTTCTAGTACACAAGATAAATTTTGGGTTAAATGTTTGTGGGTAGGTTGGTGTCTCTCTCATTCCACTTGGTTTCCTGCCTGACTACAGGAAGTAGCCACTTCAGGTTCCATATTCCTAATGCTGTGAGTCATAGGTAAGGACACTCCCATTGATTCTTGGGTGCCTCCCTTATCTGAGCTCTCTCTCTCTCATCCTGAAGATGCCCCACACCTCTCCACACCTTTCAGTTGCAAATTTCCATTCATTCTCATGCTTATCTGTCAATTTCTTCTGTCCCTCTTCATACTTGAAACTGCCCCCTCCCCCATCCTTCCTTTGACCCTCTCCCTTCTAGTTGCTTTCCTGCATTTGCCTCTTATGGCTATTGTGTTCCTACTTCTAAGTGAGATTCAAGCAACCTCTCTTGTACCTTCCTTCTTGATTAGCTTCTTTGGGCCTGGGGAATGTAGCATGGGTATTCTCTATTTTATGACTAAAATATTCTTGTAAGTGAATACATACCATACATATCTTTTGGGGGGAACTGGCTTAACTCAATCAGAATGATTTCTAAAGTTTCATCCATTTGCCTGGAAAATGCATGATGTTTTTGTTTTAAATAGGTGAATAGTATTCCACTGTGTAGATGTACCTCATTTTTTTTTTTACCTTTCATTTGAGGGACATCTAGGTTCTTTGAAGTTTCTGAGTTTTACTAATAAAGCTGATATACACAAAATTGAGCAAATGTCTTTGTATGATGATAGAGCATCTTTTGTGTATATACCCAGGAGTGGTATAACTAGGTCCTGAGGTAGAACTATTCCCAAGTTTCTGAAAAACTACTAAATTGATTTCTAAAGACTCAAAAATAATAAACACTTCAGACTGATTTTTATTATATACATTGATGAAAAAAATATTCAATAAAATACTTGCTAACAAAATCCAGGAACACATCAAAGATATTATGTATCATGCTCAAGTAGGCTTCATCCCAGTGATATATCAATAATTCAATATAAAAACATCCATCAATTTAATCTACCATAAAAACAAAATGAAAGAAAAAAATCACATGATTATTTCATTAGATGCTGAAAAAACCTTTGGCAAAATTTAACACCCCTTCGTGTTAGAAGTATTAGAGAGATCAAAGATACAAAGCATAAATATATACTTAATCAGAGCTAGATACACCAAACCAAAAGCTAACATCAATGGATAAGATAAGGTTGCCCATTCTCTACTTATCTATTCAGTATAGAAATGAAGTTCTAGCCAGAGCAGTAGACAACTAATGTAGATCAAGGGGATGCCAATCTGAAAGGAAGAAGTCAAAGTACCATTATTGTAGATGACTTGATAGTATACATAGTGACCTCAAAAATTCTACAAGAGAAATTCAGTAGTTGATAAAGACCTTCAGTAAGTTTCAGTTCTTAAAGAAATGAGAATGATTAGTAATAGAGCAGCTCTATGGATAAAATAGAAATGTCTATTAAGTGGCAACTTCCAGTAGAGTGATATCTAGGGATCTTCCCTCTTGGTAAATTTCATCTCATATCATATGAGATATGGTAGAAAGAGATATAGTAAAAAGAAAACATAAACATATGTTTTATATAGTATAAGTAGAGGAAAAATAGGTTCCTTAATTATCCTTTGAAAGCTTACAAGACAAAAAATTTTTCAGACCTTCCATTAGAGTAGTACCAAGCATAGTTTCTACACACATCAATGTGTAGACACAAACACAAGACATATACAAAGAATATTGTGGCTGCCTGCAGCCACACACAAACGGGTCTTCTGGAATGGAATGGAAATAAGAGCCTGTGAAAAATTAAGAGAACCAGAATGCGGGAGGCAGTTAAAAAATGAGACCGAGGTATGGTGTGCTTTCAGTCTTCCATCATTATTGAACTCTCTTTGTTACAAGACTGTAGGTAGAGAAAAACCCCTCCCCTAAGTCCATCAGCAACTCATGGCCCAATCAGCATCTTCATCTTCAGTCTCTGGAGACAGGACTTCCAGCATAACAGGAATTTGGAGAGAGGTGTGGCTATTAGCAGGAGGTTGGAGAGAGGTGTGGCTATTTGCAGGAATTTAGAGAAAAGTGTGGCTATTTGTGGCAAGGCAAGGTCTGAAAGAACCAGTTCTTAGCTAGAGGAGGGTCACAAAATGTACTCACTCACCCATGAATAATGAACAAAAAACAGTTCTAAGTACAAATATAACCAAAGTCTAATTTGGTGAGCCAATATATTTTATTGTGGTTACTTATAAGAATATAGATGTGGAGTTGCTTATAGAAGCAGAAATGACTCAGTTATATCAAACAGAGCAAAATTTAATTCTAGCATGGGTGACAGTTCAGTTAAGCTGGAATTCTGGATGTACTACATCTAAACTCACAGGTAGCTGAACAGGTTAATTATTTTCTCTTTGACTATGACCATTCTCTCTGAGGTTTCCATTCTTGTGTGTTCTTGAAAAAATAAAAACTCTAGTGAATATGCTTAGTGTCAGGGACTTCCTAAGTAGTTCATGCTGTTTGCTTTCTGAGGTTGTTTGTTTGTTTGTTTGTTTGTTTTGGTTTTTTGAGACAGGGTTTCTCTGTATAGCACTGGCTGTCCTGGAACTCACTCTGTAGACCAAGCTGGCCTCAAACTCAGAAATCTACCTGTCTCTGCCTCCCAAGTGCTAGGATTAAAGGCATGCGCCACCACTGCCCAGCTGAGTTTTTCTACAGGATAGAACACAGAATGGTTTTACAAGTTTCAATAATAAATACAATATTATACATTCCCTTAGTGTTTTCTACTCTTTAAATATTTCTAGCACCCTGTATCTTAAATAGATTCCCTCCAAAATCAAACAAGTTTAGAGGGAACTACTACACAGCCTTCATCCCTGGTCTTATTCTGGAATATATAAATTATAGTCGTGTATACCTCTGGCATTTCTAAGGTTAGAGAAGATAGTTGCCTGCAGGACAAAAGTAATAAATTAAAAATGACCAGAGAAATCAAAAATTCATAATAATTCCCCTCATAGATAATGATTTATATATGCATTTTATAATAAAGCTTTATTAGGCCGCCAAAAAAATCCACCAAAGCCCCTTAGTAAAATTTAGACATGGCAAGGTATCTGCAACCAAAGAACTGGCACATATTAGATTCAAGCCAGTACTTTGCTATTTTATCCTAAGAGATCTGACCTGAGATAGGCAGGAATTTAGGCTTAAGTAGAGAAAATAGTGGATAGATCGTTGTAAATCTGAATGAAAAAGTGACTATCAACTATTTTTTAATGCAGGAAGAAATCAGAACTTAAGTTAAAGAAACTTAGTTTCTATCCATATGCTACTATTAGTATATTATTTAACTTAATTTTTATTAATTTAAAGTTATTTGTCTGGAAAATGTGGAGGTTAATACATCATGACTAGGTTGGAATGTATTTTTAATAATTATTACGTTACATTGCTCTGTTTTTCTGTGTGTCAAAGAAAATCCATGGAAGCATAAAGTTTCCATGACAGTGAAATTATGGGCAAAGTTATGAGTAAATAAGTTCAAAGGTCCAGGGGATAGTTAATTCAGAACTAAAATTGCATTCTTCACTTCTGATATAGTGGACTACTTGGAATTCTTCTCACAACTCTTACTCTTTTACAGCCTGTTTCCTATATTGTGAATGTCCTCTGTTCCCCAACCATTTGATTTTAGCTGTATCTAACACTGATTCATTCTTCACATTGATCCTTTAGTCTCAGTTTAAAATACTTTTATATATTTCTGTGGTATTGGAGCATAACTCCATCAGAGCAATCTCCCCAAGCTTTGTTGTAAATGGTAATCCATTTTGATTTTACACTAAACACTGCTGTGTCCCTTCTAGTGCATCTCCCACATCTAATCCAGAATGTTTTATTGCATTGACTTAGTGGAAAATAAATTTGTCCTGTCAGAAACAAATCTTTCTGTGGAACTGACCTGGGATTATTCTCCTTCATCTATACCTACAATCAGAAAATTTACCCTTTTTTTTTCTGTACTATTCCACAATTCATGAGAATTTCTATATCTTTATTGAAATAAGTTTTCAATACCTGAGTTGTCTTAGTGTTTTCATTCATCTATGTTTTGGTACCTGACACTGGTAAAATGTCCAAAAGGCCATGGTTGGATAGGTCATGGGCCTAGGGAAAAACTGAATATTATTATTCTGCTAAAGTAAGTGAGATAAAATGATTCTTAAACAAAGTATTCGAAACCAATATATCAATGCCTCACTCAGTCATCTTCTTGCAATAGGTAGTGACTAACTCAGAAACTAAAGCGAGACAATGTGTAGAGAGTGAGAGAATTTAGACCACTGAGTCTTAAATGGAATATCTTCTTCAAACACTCCCAGGGCTCAATGACCTATGTGGAAGAAGAGACAAAAAGATTGAGAGACAGAGATGATGAATGACTCTAAGGAAACTGTGTCCTAGAGACACACATGACCTCACAAAGACTGTGGAAGCACAATGGATCTGCACAGGTTCAAGTGATATGGAGTCCTAGCACTGAGAGGTGGAGATGGACATGAACTCCTAACACTTAACTACTTACAAAAGAAACATGAGTTTTCTCCGATTGAGTCTTACGGGGTATATTAACTGCACTTCAGGGTAGGTCCAATGTTTACGAAAACCTACTTAACACAAATTTAATGGTATTTTTTTTCAAAATGCCTTGTTTGGGAATGTTTTTGTGTTATTGTTTTTTTGTTGTTGTTGTTATTGTTGTTGTTATGTTGTTTTGGTTATTTTGCCAGTATGCTTTGTTTTCAGATTTTATGCTTTTCAGGGTACTCCTGTGAGGAATTTATTTTTTTCTTAATTAAACAAATTGAAATCGGAAGACTCACTTTTATCTTGGATCTTCTGAGGTAGGAAGCTCTGAAACCATACCTACTGGCAGCCTATATAAATGACATGGGAGAAAGAAGTTTGATGTCTTTTCTGTCTTGCTCTCTGTGGTGGCTTGAATATGCTTGCACCATAGGACGTGACACTGTTAGGAGATGTGGCCATGTTAGAGTAGGTGTGGCCTAGGAAGTATGGCACTGTAAAGATGGGCTTTGAGTTCTCCTCATTTGCTCAGGCTCAGCTCAGTGCAGAAGAAACTATCCTCCTGGCTGCCTATGGAAGAGAGTCTCCTGTTGCCTTTAGATGAAAATGTAGAACTCTTCACTCTTCCATGTCAGCCTGAACATTGTCATACTTTATGCCATAAAAGAATGAATTAAAACCCTGAATCTAAAGCTAGACTCAATTAAACATTTTTCTTTATAAGAGATACTTTGGTCATGGTACACAAAAATGGAAATCCTAAGACACTCTCCCTTTTGCTGGTAAGTCCATTACTTCACTCGCATTAAAGCATAACTTTTGGGGAGTTAGCATATACTGAAGACAAGCTGAGACCACCAGCCCTGTGAATTGTATAATTACCAGATCTTCAGAATTCCATCACAGAAATCCATTGTTGGACTTCTGTGGCCAGAGCATATAATCCACTCTAATAAATTATAATTAAATATTTCAGTCTGTTCCTGTCGAGAATCCTAACACAGCTACTCAGTATTGTTTGGTATCAGAGAAAGTGGATGGTTTTAATTAATTAACTACTATGTGAATGAGAAAAATGGTTGGATCTTCTACGGCTGCTACATAATATCTGCTACCTGATCTATGCATGGGATTATGTAAATAGCATGGGTGGGCTGGGATCTTGGGCACACATTCCAGAGTAAGATGCTATATAGGCTATGCAACTGAGGCTAGGCCTAAGGGTTGGGAATAATGCAAATAATTTTCTAGAGATCTGAAAGGTTGAGCAAGTTCATAAGTGTGCATTATAATCTAGGCATAGATGTTAAAAATAGGACATGTTGGGTAGGTTCCTTGGAATTCATCAGAGCAGACCAATGCACAGGAATTATGACCTAGACTAGGAATGTTGTATATGGTATGGTGGGCTATTGTCCAGAAGCCTTACTAGGCTGGGGTGATGCATAGATTTCGTGACTATGGTTAAGCCTCAAGGTAAAAAACAGCACAATAGGGACTCCCTTATTTCATACATTCAGGAATCTAAGGCTAGGTCTGGCAACTGCTAAAAATGCATCAGGTGGAAGCTTAAGTTAGGGAAATTCACCAGACTAGACTAAGGAATACAATGTACAACCTAGGATAGTCCTCCTCATGGGATATGGTACAGGCAGTGTAAAGTAAGTTTGGCTATTGCACAGAAACTTGAGCTAAGCATGGATTTTAAAAATACTACAGCAGGGCTCAAAGATTGAACCAAGTCATGGAATATGCTACCAAGATTAAGCCTGCTAGTTATCTCTATCTAATCAATTTGTAAGATGGTGTCTTATTATGTATTCCTCACTGGCCTCTAACTCATAATCCTTATACCTCATATTTCAGGTGCTGACATAATAGGGTTGTAGCATCATAAATGTTTGGAGTACTTGGAAGTAGTAAAAAATTTCTAAAATATATGAAGAATGTTAGCAAAATAGACATGTAATTATAAAAATTTACTAAATTTATGAACTATATATCTTAATGAGTATAGAATATAATTCAATAAAATAATCCAGTAAGTATTTCTAACTTGCCATTTAATCTCATATAAGGTCCAAAATTTAACTCAACATTTTAAATTGGGTACTAATAAGCAACTAGTCTTCAGAATCATATTATAATTCAATCAGCACCATGAAGAATTAGCTTTCAATTTTCCTATTTCTGAAATAAAAATATTAAAAAGCAACATTATTTTCTTCATAGCTTTCACCCAACCCATTGAGAGCTTGTTGCTAAATTTATTGTTGTAGTTGTTGTTTTGAAACTCTGGTGCAAACAGCCAACTCGGCCCTATCATTTATAATGCTATCACTTTCTGCTTTGGGCTCCCTATAGTTGTTTACTAATAGAGTAACAAAATAAACTTTTCAAATATATATCACAATATATAGTTCATGTCTCATAGCTGCAATCTCTGAACTGTGGCAATGGAAGAGGTAGAGTCAGCCTCAGATACACAGTATCTGAGGAATACTCTGAGCTCTGTCAAAGTCTGCCTGTTTCAGTGAAGAACAGAGAAAACCCTATCATATTACACATATTTTCTCCCATAAACCATCCATTGATATCTGTTTAAATAAATCAAGGAGAGAAAAGGAACGCATGCCGTACCTCCCACCCCCACATCCTACCTCCCACTCTTCGATTTTGTTTTTTACTTTGTTGACCACGAGCCCTATTCAGATACAAACAAATGCCTCTATGTTCAGATTTGTATGGATATTACTTTTTCATAAGACACCCTGAATGCACATAGTAGGGTCTCAATGACAGATTGTCAAAATGACAAGCAGATAAATATGTATTTTCCATATCACTTCTTTCATTGCTTTGCATCCAGAAGCATCATGGTCTCCCAGGAGTTATTCCAACTCAAACAGCAGCTTTGCAAGCATCAGTTGCTTTTTCAAACTAATTAGCATTACTTACAAAGGAAATGTAGAGCAGCCCAGTGCAAGTGTAAAGAAAACATTAATCAACTTGAGTGCAAAGCTTATAAAGCAGAGAGTAACAGAATCTATTTCCCTACTCCTTTAATTATTCTGGCAGCCACAAACAGAACAAAATGATGAGAAAGAACTGAACTGCTCAAGAGAGCACCACTGTGATTATGTCCCAAAGAAGTCATACATTCTCCCATTTCATCCAAGTTTTTGGCACCTCCACCTTACAGAGTTCCTCCAACTCCATATTCATCTACGTTTATAGTTCTACATCTTTGAGAAGTGAACACAATATCTCTGGAGGGGAACATGCCTGCATACTAACATTTAACAGCCTGACTTATTTCAATTAAATGAAAATAAAATTGTATTCAGTGTTTTTCAGGGAAAGAAGGCAACAAAACTGAGACAAAACAATGTAATAACTCACCTTAAAGCTTAAATTTTTTATCATCTGTCCTTCCAGTTTTTAGCATTACTGGTTGTCTACTTTCAGAGAGAGATGCATGTATTATTTCTATATAAATACAATGTGAAAACTAGTCAAGCATTTTACCCAATGTGTCCATTAAAGAAAAAAACTCAATAGATTTTTAAAATAGTGCAAAATAGAGTTTAATTCCAGACATTTGTATTCTCTCCAGGACAAAACCATTTGACTCCTGTGAGCAAGGATCATTTGCATTGTTGTAACACAAATGTTTCTACAGGTTGACTTTTATTTCAGTCATTGTTCAACTGCTAATCAAAGACAAATTTGCACAACCCAATTGACTCACATAACCCCTAGAGGACCTATTATACAATGGTAATTGTTTAGCCCATTTCCAAGTAATGGGCAATTTTTCCTGATGTTAAAAATAAAGAAATTAACACACTGAACTATAACTATGCAAGTTGAATTGGAAATGCTTTGAGCATGATAATAATTTGTACATCTATTTGATGACAGAGACTATCCCTGTAGAGGGGATCAGCCATTTAGTACCTTCTAAACCTCTACACTCCTAAAAGAAGCACCAGCATAGGGTATGGACGTGTGCTATGAGTAAGACCCAAATCAGGAACTTAGATTCTATATATAATTTCACTTATCAGCTGAATTCAAAGACTTACCTTTCAAACTCAAAGACTCTTTAAACTCAATGAACCCTCCCCTCCAAAGTCTATAAATGAAAGGGAGTCCCCTTGTTAGGAGGGTGGCTCTTTGTCTCTATCATATCCCATCTTATTCTGCTACATTTCTAAAGAGCCTGATTATCTGGAATACTTCTCACTAACTATACCATACCAACACTACTTCCAGGTTTTCCTTTCTTACTTAACAGCATTTTTATGATGCATAAAAACAAAAACAAAACAAAAACAAAACAATGTTATATATTTTCCTCTGGGTTTTTCTTTCACTAGGCTTTTTAAAAATTTACTCTCTAGGGGCACTCTTTTTTTTTTTTTTAAGTAAAACCATTTTGGTCTCTATTGTTGCTTTGAAACTACCATTTATCATCAGTCTTGACTGCAGAAATGGTGAAAAAGCAACAGGAAAAGCACCACAGTAATGTCTTATTTACATTTATTGTTTTCCATTTTTCATTTTCTTGTGTCTAAATCCTGAGTGTTCTGCTAGCAAAGAGAAACTGTCTTTCCTATTTGGCAAAGTGAACTCATTGAACAATGCCATATACATCGAGTGCTACTGTTCTTGCTGTTGCACTAAAACGTATAAACATAAATCTCTGCATTCTCAGGAGATTGCTCTTTCAATATTTTACATGCTGCTTGGCTTCCCAGTGAACATTTGGATTTTACAGTTCTTTATGTTTGCAAATTAAGACATTTTTAGAATTGCAAATATACATTCTTCCTAATGGCTTACAGAATACCTTTCTTTAACCACAAATTGTATAAAAATTTTAATTAAGTAGGAATATATATTAAGTATTACTTGTAAGCAAATTGAAAATAAAAGGTAATAAATCCTGAAATAAGTTTTGGGCATCACTATTTTTTGTTCAGTTTCTTTTTTCATCAGGCTAACTTTAACTTGCCGTCATTCCATGTCACAATGCACCAGGGACAAATTTTCAGGTGCTTTTATCCAAAAAGAAAATATTCTTAGGGCATATAAGTACACATGGCAATTCAGCCCTCAAAGAGACTGACAGATAATTTATTCTGGTGCCAAGTATGAGAGATCATGTTTTTTAATCATAGATTCATATTACCAATACTCTATTTTCTAAAGTTAAAATTGTTTTCTCAGATTTTTATAGTTATAAAATGAAAGTCATATATCAGGGCTCTTTACAAATATCTTGCTAAAAACCAGTAGATATGTTACAGAAAAACAGGGGATTCTCTGCTATTGGGTTTTGATGTTGTCTGCCTATCATCTTAGCTTTGGGGTTGATGGAAGGAAGCTGTCCTCTAATACACTTCATCTGGGAGTCAAAAGCATGTTAGGGCAAACACAGAGATGGGCCACTGATAGCTGTTAAGGATACAAAGAATGTACAAGACAAAGGTTCTTTGTCTTCAGTATTCTGGCTCTCTAAAATCACAAAGTACTAAGGAGTCAATTGGTTTCATAGGATCCTTAGGATATCATGTTTTCTCTATAAACTTCAGTTGAAAGATATCAAATTCTTCCATGATATTTTCTTATACATTCAAACAATTTAAAATGTTAGATCAAACAAATAAAAATGTTAGATGATGCCAGGTGGTGGGGGCACATGCCTTTAATCCTAGCACTTGGGAAACAGAGGCAGGAAGATTTCTGAGTTCAAGGCCAGCCTAGTCTACAGAGTGAGTTCCAGGACAGCCAGGGCTACACAGAGAAACCCTGTCTCAAACAAAACAAAACAAAACAAAAGTTAGATTATACTCCATAAGGACATAGATTCAAAACACCTACACTAGGGTCAAAAGTCATCTCTAATTGAGGCTCACATCATTTATCCCCTTTTAATTATATCTAACTCTGTTTATTTTATATTTAGTTCTTAATTGTATACTTTGTATTCAGTTCTTATGATATAATTACTGTTTCAATTTGATCCAGATAGATGTTTTTGTGTCACCGAGTAAACAGCGCATGCATTACTCCTTATTTCTTTATACACCAATAGTAGAAGATGATAATGTTGTATTTGTATCTGCAAAAGCATACTTTAAAAGTTATGGATGATAATATATACATGTTCTAGTGCAAGTAAATACAAGTGTCCTCAAAATAATAAAGCATTCCAGCTGTGAAATCTGCTGATTGCAATGTCTATGCTACATTTCCACTCTTCTATATCAAAATAACTTAAAATATTAATGACTAAATCTAAACATAAAAGAGCAATAAAATAACATACTATGCTTGACAAAGAAACCAAAACCATACAATACAGAGGGGAGAGCATCTTCAACAAATGGTGCCCAAGTAACTGGATGTCTGCTCATAGAAGAACATAAATAGATCCATATCCATCACAGTGCATAAAATTGAAGTCCACATGGATCAAAGACCTCAACATAAAACCGGACATACTGAATCTAATAGAACGGAAAGTGGGGAATAGTCTTGAACTCATCAATAGAGGAGACAATATCCTAGACAGAACTCCAATAGTTCAGGCACTAAGGTCAAGAATTCTTAAATGGGATCTCATAAAACTAAAAAGCTTCTGTATGTAAAATGACACCATCATTGTGACAAAAGGACAGCCCACAGAATGGAAAAGAGATCCTTATTAACTCTATATCGGACAGGCCTAATATCCAAAATATATAAAGAACTCAAGAAGTCAGACACTGGCTAGACAAATAACTCAATTAAAAGTGGGGTAGAGAGTTAAACAGAGAATCCTCAATAAAGGAAGCTCAAAGGGTTGAGAAGCAGCTAAAGACATTTTTTTAACATCCTTAGTTATCAGGAAAATGCAAATCAAAACTACATTGAGATTTTGCCTTATACCCATCATAATGGATAGAATTAACTATTTAAAGGATAGCACATGCTAGCAATGTTACTGAGCAAGAGAAAGCTTCCGCCAGTGCTGGTGGTAGTACTGTATACAAGTATACTACTTGTATAACCACTCTGAAATTTAGTGGTTTCACAGAAGTTTGTGAATAGTTCTACATCAAAACTAAGCTATACCATTCCTGGGCAGATATACCCTAACAACATTCCACTATCCCACCAGAAAACTTGTTCAATTATGTTCATAGCAACTCTGTTTATAGTAGCCAAAAACTAGGTATAACATAGAGGTCTCTAAACTGAAGAATGGATACAGAAACTATTGTATAGCTACACAATGGGATAGTACTTAGCCATTAAAAATAAAGACACCATGAATTTTTCAGACAAATGAATAGAACTAGAAAATATCATCCTGAGTGTGGCAACCCAGATCCAAAAGATATGCATGCTATGTACTCACTCATAAGTGGATATTAGTGTAAAGTACAGGATAACCATGCTGAAATTAAAGGTGTTTGTCAACAAGCTAGGATCTAAACTTAGACCTTTCCCCAAGGTCACCACTCTCTTAGTTCAATTTATTATCCTTGAACACAGGATTCAGCTCCTTTTCACTTCTTGTTCCCTTTTAATATTCGAACAATATGTTGTAAACTTTTCCTTTCTAAGCTTTCTACATTTTTTTAAAATGCTCTTCATGAGACTTAACTGGAGATTAAAGTCTATGATGGGCATTTCTGAGATTTTCTTTGTCAATTCAATTAATATAATTATATTCACTTTAGCCTCTGGTAGACTCTAAAGACAAGGGCCAAGTGCAGCCAAATTCTTCACCGATAGGCCACAGAAAAACAGTCTCTAAACCACTTACTGAAATTCTTCTCCTCTGAAGCCTCTTGGGACAGATCTGCACAGTTCAAATCATTCTCAGCAACTAATTCCTCCATATTGCAACTAAACTAGCCTATTAAGCTCCACATAAAGCATTCCACTGATTTCCAGATCATCGGTCCCCAAATCCATATTTTTCCAAACAAAAGTATGGTCAGTCCTATCACAGCAATGCCCCAAACCTGGAAAGGTTTTATGTAGGGAGACCAGAGGAGAAATTGGTTAGTGGGGGTGCCTTGTCTAGGACTGTCTAGAGATCTGGGATGGTGAGAGGCCCAGAAGGTCTAAGGGGGTGACTGTAGCTGAGATTACTAGCAGTGTGGTATATGGATCCTAAACTGGCCTCTTCCTTTGAAAAGATACAGACAGTAGCCACTCACATAGCCTTTGCCCAAAATATGTTATGCCTACAAGGTGTGCAGGGACACAAGTAAAGCAGAGACTGACAGACTGGCCAATCAATAACTGGTCCAACTTAAGACTCATCCCATAGGCAAGAACCAATCAATGACACTATTCATAATACTCAGTTATGTTTGCAGACAGAAACCTACCATAACTGTCCTATGAGAGGCTCCACCCAACAAGCAATGTAAAAATGGAAAGATTCACACCCAAACAGTATATGGGGCACAATAAGTCTTACAGAAAAGTTAGGAGAAAGACTGAGGGACCTGAAGAGTACTGGGATTCCAGAGGAAAACCAGCAGCTAACTCGAACCTTTGGGGCCTCCCTGAGACTGAATCACCCACCAACAAGCAAGCTCAGACTGGACCTAGACTCCCTATACATATGTAGCAGATGAACAGCTTGGATTTCATGCGGATTCCCCAAACAACTGAAACAGGGACTTTCCCTGCACCTGTTGCCTGCCTGCCTGCCTGCCTATGAATCACACATCCATAAGTGGATACCTTTTCTGGTTTTAGTGGTAGAAGATGTGCCTAGTCGTGCAGTGATTTTATGTGAGGGACTGGCCGGAGTTTAGTATTGGGGTTGCTATTTGGGGTAACACCCAGATGGTGGTATGAAGGGAGGAGGACTTGCATGAGTTGGTACTGGGAAGAAAGGGGGGCTGCTATTGGGTTGTAAAGTGAATAAATAAAATATTTTAAAAAAGGAAAAACAAAAAAAGAGAACCAAAAAATTAATACTTAGTTGTTAGAATTCCCACCCCTAAAAGATATTCTTAGAATGTAGATGGACCTGGAAAACATCATTATAGTGATAGAAAGGAGCTTACGAGGTCCCAAAGAGGCAAATACTCTATGTTCTTTCTCAGATGTGGAACTAAGCATGTTACTGTTGAATATTCATGTCAAGTTGGGAGTAATTTGGGTAAAGGCCAAGAAAAAAATCTATATGCATAGAGGGAAAGGGCTGTAAGGGGTTAATGTGGGCAAAAGAAATGAAAGTGGAGAATACCAGGTGACATAAAGTGTAATAGCAATGAAAGTGGCAGGAAGGTGACTTAGAGTAAGGAAGAACCAACTAAAATGATATACATAGGAAAATCCTATAGGAAAACATATAAGCTAATTACAAAGAATGAAAATAGAATGCTTAAATAAATAATAGTAACCAAAGGACTAATGAATAGCTAATTCTCAAAGGAAGAAGTACAAAAGGCTGATGGATATTTGAAAAAATATTCAAAGTCCATAGTCATCAAAGAAAAATGAACTAAAATGACTTTGATATTCTATTGAGTATGAGTAGAAATAACATCAAGAAAAAAGTAATAAATATAGGCAAATTTACAAAGAAAAGGTCATCTTCATACACACTGATGGGAATGTAACTGAAGAGAAAAAAATATGCAAATGATTATGTTTGTACAACAAAAACTTAACTGTAACATACACAATCCAACTACATTTAGGACACATCCAGCTAATGTTAAGTTGGTATAATATAGAGATACTTGCACTCTATTATTATTCATTATTACAACTTTTACAATAGCCTCAATAGGGAAGCAGTCTACCTGTCCATCAGTAGATGATCAGGCAAAGAAAATATGATATGCTTAAAAATGCAACTTTATCCAGAAGTAAAGGTGAGTAAAATTATGGCATTTGCAGAAAATTGAATGAGGCTGGGTTGCAGGACATGTGATAACACTATGAAACCTGGGATTATATTATTTTCTAACAACAAAAACAAACAAAAAAAAATAACTTGTTTCTACTTGTGGTGTGGCTCATCCTTAGCACACACCTTTAATTCCTCTAGCTAGAATATAGCCATGCCCTCAGCACACACCTGTAATCCCAATAAATGACAGTAAAGTTAGTTTGTAGAAGAAACCACCCATGTTTGAAGGTGATGTGTAATTGTATGGTAGACAAAGTGAAGAGTCAGAGAAAGATTTGAAAGGATAGGATAAGCCTAACTCTGAAGGCATTTGATAGGAAAAGTAAGCTACTTGAGAGAGAGTGGGGAGCAGGGTGGGAGAGAGAGAAAAACAGAGGGGGGCGAGGGAGACAGGAAAGAAGCAGTTTTAATAGAATCGCTCCACAGATTCAGTTTCAAGAGAGAACTAGGGCTGGTGAGATGGCTCAGCTTGTAAGAGCACCTATTGTTCTTCCAAAGGTCCTGAGTTCAAACCCTAGCAACCACATGGTGGCTCACAACCACCTGTAATGAGATCTGATGCCCTTTTCTGGTGTGTCTGAAGACAGCTACAGTGTACTTATTATAATAATAAATAAATCTTGGCCTGAGCAAGCGGGGTTGACCAGAGCAAGTGGGCTTGACCTGAGAGAGCAGGAGGGGTCCTAAAAGTTAATTCTCAACAACCAGATGAAGGCTCACAACTATCTGTACAGCTATAGTGTGTACTCCTATACATAAAATAAATAAATATTTTAAAAAAAGTAAAGAGAACTAGGCAGACATAGGTTAAGACAGAATGAGCTAGAACATGAGAAGGAGTCAGATTAGCACACATTGCCAGTCCCTTTAAAGCCAAGGAGAGTAATTCAGGAGAAGCCAAGAAAAGTCAAATAGACTTAGTTAGCTTGGAGAGGACTTTGAGTCAGAACAGCCAAGTTGAACTAGCCAGCTGAGGATTAGAAAGAACTAGAAAGGGTGGACTTATTCAATAGTAAGCCTCAGGCTGAAAACACTCTAGGCCTAGATTAGATTGTATGGGGCAAGTAGCTTCCAGGACTAGGTCTAGGTTAGCAGATGGAGGCAGTAAGCCTCAGAGATGACAATTAGCAATATGAGAATAAAAGACACTTGTACATAGATGAATATCATGCTAAGCAAACTAAATCCAGAATCAGGAAAACAAGTGTCATAGCCATACTTTCACAGAAACCTACCTATAAGTTTATAAACACTAATACACATGTAGGGCATGAAAGAGGAAGGAGACTATGAAAGCAGAGGAAGAGTTCTGAAACTAAGATGAAATAGGAGACAAAGGAGAGTAAAAGAAGGTATGTGCCATGAGAGCACTGTGGGGGACCATTAAGGAATAGGAAGTGGATCAGAGAGAAGTGGGGAGCACTACAGGAGAGAAATGTGTGTGAAAATGGTATGGTTAAATCCACCTCTCCCAATGACATCAAACATTACTTGAAAAGAAAAAGTTATAAGGTATTAAAAACATACTTTGACTGCCTGGAAATGGTTGAGTTAGTAAAGTGCTTTCTATAAAAGCTTGAAGACCTGATTTTGATCTCTAGTAGCGATGTGCAAAAGCTTAACACTTTGGCTCACTCCTGTAAGACCAGACCCCTGTGAGGCAGAAAAAGGCAGATTTCAGGAGTCTGATTACCCAGCAGTCAAGCTGAATGAGAGAGCTTCTGGTATAGTGGAAGACCTTGTCTGGAAAACAAAGTGGGAAACTTAGGAAAATAAGAGATGAAAGTCTCTGCTGTTCATGTTTACAAAACCGTAGATATATGTGTGCATGCATACCCACACACATGTGCACCACATGCACACACACACAAACACATATAAACACACAGGCACATACACGCAATTTACACACAAATACTAAAATTTTCTGTTAGTATAGTTAATCTTGTCTAGGTTCCTGCGCTTCATTATAACTAGTAGAAAGAGAAGTTATCACTGTCATTAATTAGAGCAAATCGAAAAGGTAAGCTCCTTTTAATTAATTATGTTTTATAAGAGGTTTCATTTTGAGGAATGAAATGTAATATTTTCCAGGAGTAATCAACTAGTTTCACTTTTGAAATAAGTAACCAATATATTATGATATCTCCATAACATGATCAAATTAAGTTAAAATGCCGCTTTTTTATGTTTGGTAGCTTTATGATTTAATTAATGAACTGACAACTGAAAGTATGTCATCATTAATGCTCCTATAGCTATTTTCATATTTATTTAAATGTTAATATAAATTGAACTGTAAAACTCAATGGGAATAGTTTTAATTGAATTTGTTTATTTGTCCTGAGATTGACCATTCTGTTTTCTGCTGTCTCCATTGAAATATTCCTAAAAAATAAAGTGAAATATAAGGGAAACTTAATAAGTACCCTGTGCAGAATTTGAATCAATGAACTTATACTTACTTCAATATTATTTAAAATTAATGTAATAGAGAAAAATCATTTGAATGACTTAATATAAAAATTTCTAAGTATGAATAATTGTATAAGAACAACAAATTTCAATAAACTAAAATTACTTAGTACAATGAATTATTTTTCTCTGAAACCAATTTACTTAACATTAGAAATAAACAAATCTTGAAGTAGAGATTTGTACTGATACATTGGTAGAATAAGAACAAATATATATATTTATGAAGATACACTGCAACAATTATTATTAATATGTTAAAATGTACTTGTTAATTCAAGATAATTATGATTTAACTCTAGTCAATCTTTGTGGAGAAATTTTCCATGACTAATTTTAACATAATTACCAAACTGAAGGTAGCTACTTTACTTCTTATTTTAATAAATAGATACCTAATTCTATTATTAATAAAATAATAGTTAAAAATCTATTCCTTTTGTAATGACCACAATATTTATTGCCCATAAATTTTCACAAGTTACCAATAATGTAATCAATTTATAAGTAGAATAACAATGCAAATTGAGTTAAAATGTTAATAATTAATTTTACCTTGCCTCTTCTAGATGATATTATGCTTCAATATTTAAATAGTTTTACAGATTTAGCTAGACAATTACATAATTTTTTGGTTATACATTCATAAAATAACAGTAATTATCAAATTAGCTGCTATGTAAGTAATTATCACTGGTGATTAGTGTTGATTCTAGTAACTGAAACTTGCACTCTCATTGGCACTCACCAAATATTGTCAATATTGAATAGTTAGTTTTGAATCACTAATGACTGAGGTGTGTATCTTGTATGCAGCAAAATGCTGAATCCTGTTTCCATATCCAGTTTGTTAGCCTGTGTCTTTTTATTGACAACTTGAGTCCATTGATACTTAAAGATATCAAAGACAGATGGTTGTTAGTTCCTGTTATTTCTGTTGCTAGAAGTAGTATTGTGTGTGTATGATTCTCTTATTTTGGTTTGTTGTGAAATAAATATTTTTATTGAGTTTTCTTGGGTGTAGTTACTCACCTTGTATTTGAGATTTCATTCTAATATGCTCTGTAGGGCTGGATTAGTAGAAAGATAGTGTTTAAATTAGGTTTTGTTGTGGAATATCTCGGTTTCTTCATCTATGGTGATTGAACTTTTTAGTGTGTTTACTATCCAGGGCTGGCCTTTGCGTTCTCTTAGGGTTAGCATGATTGCATCTTCTGCCTTTAGAGTCTGTTGAGAATAATTCTGATAGGTCTGCCTTTAGATGTTACTTCCCCTTATAGGTTTTAATGTTCTTTCTTTATTCTGTGCATTTAGTGTTTTGATTATCATGTGATTAGAGGATTTTTTTTTCTGGTCCAATCTATTTGGTGTTCTGTGGACTTCTTACACATTTACGGCTATCTCTTCCTCTAGGTTATGGAAGTTTTTTCCTATGATTTTTTGAAACATCCTAAGATGTTTCCTGGCCCTATGAACTGGGAATACTTCACCCTCTTCTATTCCTTTTAGCCTAGTATTGATATTTTCATTGTGTCTTGAATTTCCTGGATGTTTTTGGTTAGGAGCTTTTTTTATTCTTTGTAATTTTTCGAGGGATGTGTCAATATTTTCTATGGTATCTTCTACATCTGAGATTCTCTATTCTATCTCTTGTATTCTGTTGGTGATGCTTGTATCTGTAGCTCCTGATCTCTTTCCTAAGTTGTCCATTTCCATGGTTGCCTCACTTTGTGTTTTCTATATTGTTTCTATTTTCATCTTTAGTACTTGGACCATGTTGTTCAATTCCCTCACCTGCTTGATTGTATTTTTCTGTGTTTCTTTAAGGAATCTACTTGCTTCCCCTTTAAGGACTTTTACTTGTTTAACTGTGTTTTTCTGTGTTTCTTTAAGGGAGTTCTTTATATCCTCCTTAAAGGCCTCTATTATGTTTATGAGGTGGGATTTTAGGTCATTATCTTGCTTTTCAGACATTTTGGGTTATCTGGGGCTTACTGTTATGGGAGAACTGGGTTCAGGTGGTGCTGGATGGCATAGGGTATTGTCGATTATAATCTTGTGCTTACCTCTGGTCATCTGATTATCTCTGCTATTAACTTGCCTAAATGTGTCTGATTATAGCCAGCCTCCTTGGAGGCAGGCAGAGCCTGTCTCCTTGGAGGCAAGCAGTGCTGTTTCTTGTTAGGGTGGGCCTTTTGTGTATCTGGTTACAGCAGGCAACCTGGCAGACCTCCTGGGAGACAGACAGACTGTAGGATGTGAAAGGGTATTAGGCATGCTAATCTGTTACAGGTAGAGAAGTGTACCAAAAGGATGGTAGAGCTGCCAGGGTATTGGGGCCCTGTGTCATCTAGGTCCTGTGTTTTTGGTTATTGCATGTTGTAATGTGTGGGTAGATATCAAGCTGCTGATATGTCCCAGGTGGGGAATGGGACCAGAAGAAAAATGGAGCTCAGGGGGTGGAGGGGAGGATGGGTACCACATTATCTGGGCTCCATGTTTGTACCAGCTGGCATGGGTATTTTGGTAAGATTCTCACCTGTGTCTTTGAATACTGTGGATGCCCTGGGAGACATGCAGGCTACAGGTGTGGACAGCTGATATAATAGTTGACATAATAATACTTTTTATATGTCTTTTTCTTTATATGTTCAGACTTTCATCTACATTATGATGATGAAATTAATTCATAAATAAATATTTTTCTCATAATTTCACTTGAATTTCAAAAAAAAATAGGCACAAATTACTTCCTTTACTAAAAATTCTGAGAATACAACTTTGTATTTTATATATTATCCTTGAGTTTATATTGTTTTAAAATTTGGATCCTAAATATGGCTGATACTAGCTTGCAGTGTTGGTTTTGTCCATGACATGACACCACTGAAAGGTGGTGGAGGAAATGATGCCTCATTATAGTCATTGGGAGAATAGTGTTTATGGGGCCTATAGGGCCTTGGGCTTTTCTTATCCTAAACATAGAGTGAAATGCTTGCATTCATAAGCTGTAAAGGAATTTTAATCCAGCAGCATGGCTGCTCTGAAAGACAACATATCCAAAGACATTCTAGGTTTATGTGATCTTGGTAGAATGCAGATACATCCTTGATTACACTGGAATCTGGCTAGGATACAGACACACCCTTAGTACACACTTTTAGTCCCAAACAATGTAAGAAAGGATAGTTAGTAGGAGGAAGTTATCTTTGAAAGGAGTAGTAGGCATAATTATCTTTGAAAAAGATGTCTTATTGGAGCGTAGTTCAGTTTGTGGAGTTCAGATGCAGTTTTTACCTGGAGAGATTCACAGGGGAGGATTGAAGAGAGAACAAGCTAGATACAGGTGAAGACAGAACAAGGAAGAGAATGAGAAAGAACCAGAAGATGAGAACATATTGATAGAGCTAATTTGAGGCCAAGCAGAGCAAAAATTCAGAAGCTGAGGGAAGCCAGGTTGAATCAGTCAGCTCAGAGAGGTATTTGAACCAGAATAGCTGAGTTGAATCAACGAAGCAGAATTCAGAAAGAGTTATAAATGATGAGCTTATCCAGCAGTAAACTTTCAAGACAACAATTTCATCAAGAGAATAAAATTTACTTTTAAAATTTTGCTCCTGCTGTGATAATATATACTGTCTTCGCAAAGCCAAAAAGAAAAAGGGCCAGTCAAGTCCAAATGTGTCAACCTCAGATGAATTAGATTTACTGCTTCTGCTGGAGCTGCTACTTCTGTTGTTGTTGTTCTGGTTGGTAATCAGAAAGATGTCTTTCTAAAATTCTGTATCTAAGTGAAGAACAAAATGCTGACTTTGAGACTGAAATTGATATCTGAGTCATCTCTTTGCACCAGTGAGCACCACTTTTGTCATTCTCTAATAAAGTTAAGAGATAAAATATATCAACCAACATAGCTAAGGTTGATATTATCAGACATATGGACAAATATTACAGCAATTCTTTGTGTGAAGTCTTTCAAAGAGCTAAGTAACTTGAGTCACTTTGATACTACACATACTTTTTCATAAAATTCTGCCTTATAAACACAGTATATTGTTAAATCTATATAATAATTTTACCAGTCATCAATTAAGGAGAAGATAATTGTCATGCTGAGGAGAGTGCCCACATTTGGTCTTTTCCCATGTCAGCAGCAACTTGGTATCAAGCAATGTACAGTAGCTCTTACATGCATATGTTTCAAAGCATATTAAATGTGTTTATCTATGGATTGCTGTTGTTTAACTCTGAAACTTTAAACAATAGAATGTATAGTATCTTGATCTTGTGTATGGTTTTTATCCAGGCTCCAAATTTATTTTGAACATTATCTGAGTAAGTACTTCAAAAGCATATAAGACAGTGCCCATTTTTAATAAGCACTTTATAAAGTTCTCTCTTGTATTTGTGATTTGTCAACACCTTTCCTTATTTTCTCATTTTACACACACACACACACACACACATATATATATATGTATATGTATATATACAAATACAGTTTACTTAGAATTTTCAAATAGAAATTATTATTAACTGGTACTAGTCATACCACAAACATTTTTCACAGGTTTTACTGCCAAGAATCTGAGTCAAACCATTATTTCTTATTTGAATCATAAAAGTAATTTCTATCTTACTATTTTCATGACAGGCTACAGCAATTTCTTAATGTGATAGTTTCAACAATATTCGATGAATTATCATATTATTTGGAATGATATCCCAGTATTTGTAGGAGAAAGCATGAACTTTGTAATTACCTCTGGGGCTGAAGGGTTCTAGACAGAGAGAAGTACAGAGGAGACAGAATGCATGTTTGAAACAAAGTTTCTGTTAAATGATTATGAATAATGGGTGGAATGGAGACCATGTTAGCAGATGAGACTGTAGGTGCTGAAACAGTGAGCATCTGGGATAGTGCTTACATAGAAGTACAACATGACATAATCTCTAAAAGAAAGACCTATACATCTTTACTTAATCAAAAATTTAAAATCTACTATGTGGAAGACAGTGTAAACAGATCAATCAGGCTTTGAGAGAAAAAATCTCTCTACTGAGTAAAAAGAAGGAGTGCCAAGACAGAAACTGTTAAAAATTAAAGACTTTCTACAATTGAATGAAAATTAATGTGCAACACATGTAATCTTATGGGACACATGAATGTAGCTTGGAAAGACAAGTTCATAATAATGAGGGCCTAGATAAAATTATACAAAAATATATTGCTTAAGGAGAACTCCCAAAAGCTTTGAAACAAAAAGGAAAATTCACCAAAGGAGTAAATGACAAGAAATAATTTTGCTTTTTGATCATGGTGCTTTGCAGCATGCAAGAGAAACCCTAACTGAGAAAACAATTCAACAAAGAGTTATAGACCAATATTTCTTATGAATGTAGATGTAAACAATACTCAATGAAATAGTTTCAAAACAAATCCAGGAACATATCCAGAAAAATTTTCAACATTATTAATTGGGCATCATTTCAGTGACACCAGGATACTTCAACATATAAAAATGGAGAAATGTAATCATTCCGCAATATATAAACAAACTGAAAGGCAAAAAAACACATGATCACCTCATTAGATGCAGGAAAGGCTTTTGAAAAAATCCAACACCCCTTTATGATAAAAGTACTGGAGAATTTAGGGATGTAAAGGACATAGCTAAACATAATAAAGTCAATTTACATTGAGCATATAGTCAACATCAAATTAAATGTGAGAAACTCAAAGGAATTCCTTTAAAATCAAGAACAAGTGGTTTTTCACTGTCTCCCTACTTACTACATATAGTATTTTCAATGGAGGGGTGATTACAGAGATACAATTGGAAGGAGAAAAGCCCAAACATCTTTATTCGTATGTGGTATGATAGTCACCATAGGTGACTCAAAAATTCCTCCAGGAAGTTCCTGCAGCCGATAAGCACTTTTAGCAAAGTAGCTAAATAAAAAATAAGCTCACAAAATTAGATTCTAGTCTTGACATGGAAGCTTGCTCAGTAAAATAAAAGAAAAGAAAATGAACCAAATGACTAATAAAGTTTGTTTGAATAGTTGGCTGAAGCATTTGCTAAAGATAATTTCCTAAAATGAAATTGAGGAAGTTTGATAGCCTTTGCCTTAGTGTTGACAAAGAGATTTGCAATCAAGAAAATTGCAATGCTGTAGTAGCTTTACTGTATACAACGGAAAAGCACAGGTTGCATGGCCTTCACTGATCCTGTAACGGTGAAGCAGGCGTCAGCAACCTTGAAGAGCTTAGTTACCTTTTCCTTGTGCTATATATTAGAGTCTGAGCAGCTGCTGCTCACTTGGAGAAATTAAATGCAGTGGGTTTGATCGAGCTCTCAGATAGCAGGAACCACTATGCTGTTGGGCAGCACAGACAGAGCAATGCCCATAATAGCTTCAGTCATCATGGGAAGCACAGGCAAAAGGAGGTAACAGAAAAGTTTGTATTTGTATTAGGATTCATTAAGTTCAGTTTTCATTGAAGTGGAATTTATTTTACCAATGTACTACTTCTATACATCATTCATTGGAAATTTGGAAGAATTTTGTTATTTAACTCTGTATTGAATGCTTGAAAGAGAATGCGACTTCCAAATGACCACCTGAAAGTTGTGTATATATTCATTCCTTTTATTATATTTGGAAAATTACTACTATGTCATATAAATCAACTTTATCAACATAAAATATTATTTCTACTAATATTCTTCTCTATACCTTTTGAACATACTAATGAATATATCAGAGTCTAAGTACAGCCAATGCTTTTTCAGAGAAGGGCAATGGGAATAATTGGAGAATTCATCAGCAAAGGGAAGTTTTATCTATGTATATCAACTCTATTTAAACTCCACATATACTTGTGATTCTGTCTTATATTGATATATAAACATGGTTCATATATGTACATTTGTATACATACATAATAATATACTGCAACATTCATAAGAAAGAAGTTTAACACTAGAAATGCCAAAACAACAGCAAAAATTTGGATAATTTATGACTTTTATGAAGCCTGGGAAAGTAGAACAAGTGAAAATATACAGGAAGGAAAACCTCCTAATGGTCCTTTTAAATTCTGAAGTGGTTCTAATTCATAGTTTTGCATGTCTTTATACTAAAATAGAATGAAGAAACCAAACTACAATCCCAAAACAAATATTCTAACAGAAGAGAATATGCTTGATTTTTATGCTGATCTTCTTAAAATATTTTCTGGTACTTTAATCATCATGCTGATTACTTCTTTTTTTAAAAAGGATGTGCATACTTCTGCAATATTTAATGTTATGGTCTTTCTGTTATATTGTACTTATCCTTATAGGACTTACCGTACACTTTTATTAGAATGACTATGATTTTTGCTTCAGGCTCCTGCCTTGAATTCCAGTGTTGTTTTCTTTTTGTGATAGACTTTAAACTGTAACATGAAATAAACCCATCCCTCTTTTCCTCCCCAAGTTGCTTCTGTTTGTGATACAGCAGACTGGGAAAGCATGTAAATTGGACCTCTGGGTAAGCAGGATAGTACATATTATCCCAGAATTGTTTTTTTCTGAGATACATGGGAGAAGTAACTTAATGAGGTTATTAGTATAATCGTTTCAAACATCACTTTATCAGGTTATTAACCAAGGTGTACAGTGTTCAACTTCAGACAGCATTCTTATATGTCATTTACTTATTAAGCATATTGTTTATTAGGCTAAATATAAAATAGGAGAGTAAACTAGAGGAAACATTTGCTATAATATGTTGAGTGTTGATATTCCCATTGGGTATGAGAGGTCTACAGATATATAGATAGTCTCTCTTTCTCTCCTTCTTTTCATTCTCCCCTCTGTGTGCATGTGTGTGAATGTGTATGTGAGTGTGTGTATGTGTGTATGTGTGTGTGTGTTTGTGTGTGTATTTGTGTCTGTTTATGTGTGTGTTTGTGTGTATGTGTGTATGTTATTATGTCACACTGTGTAGGTGATTGTTAAAAAGAAACTAATAATAAGGCTAAGACACTGCCTCTTACACAGAAATGATGAGAAAAGAAAGAAATATCTTTGCTTTCAATAAGCAGATTCATGCAACATAATTTTGAACTTCTATGAAAAGCAATTTCTGTGAAAATTTGCTACCAATCTGTAGACAAAATAATATCTCAATTAGCACATTTAAAATTAGCTCCTTATATGAAAACTATGTTAAATTTTAGCAGCTTTCCAAATTAATTAATGCCACAACACTCTATAGTATAAGAAAATGAACATCAATAAAGAAATAATTTGGAAGAATGGATATTCTGTTTTTATGTGCTTTCTAGCTCTTTTTTCGTTTCACTGAAAAAGTTTAACATTATTAAATAGTTATTCTTTTTTATTATATTACTATATGTAATGAGTTTCAATGTGACATTTTAATACATGTAATAATACATTTTGATTCCATTTATCTTTTACCCTCTCTTATCATCTCAATGACTCTGTAAATCACGGGGATTAAACTTGGTTCCTGAGGCTTGGTAGCAACCACCTCTACCCAATGAACCATCTCACTAGCCACAGATATCTCTTAATTTGCAAAGCTCATGTCAGAGAAACTGAAATGCACAGGACCCACATGGGTGTTTCATGGGTCCTCTGCCTGTGTACCATAGCATCTAGGTTAGTTATTTATGGGATTCACGGTTGTATGAATGAGTGATTCTCAAATTCTTTTTATTTCACGACATTTTTGTTTACTCTTTGGGAAGTTCACATCATGAACCCTGATCACACTCACTTTCAGGTCCTCCCCTATTCTCCCTGCCATACACACACCAAAAAAAAAGGGGGGGGAAGGTTAAATTTGTGTTACCCATATTCTTACTGAAACATTATCAAACACCTGATAGATAGCTCCTTTTTTTTTTCTATTTTTACATTAGATGTTTTCTTTATTTACAATATCTCCTTTCCCAGGTTCCCCTCCAAAAAAAGAAAAAAAATTAAATAAAAAAACCCAAAAATAAAACAGTGCCCTGTTCCCTCCCTCATCCCGCTGCTCACCATCCAACCCCCTCCTTCTTACTGGCACTGGCATTCCCCTACAGTGGGGCATAGAACCTTCACCAGGCCAAAGTCCTCTTCTTTCATTGATGACCAACTTGGGCATCCTCTGCTATATGGATGCTGCTGGATCCATGAGTCCCACCATGTGTACTCTTTGGTTGGTAGTTTAGTCCCTGGGAGCTCTGAGAGCACTAGTTAGTTCATATTGTTGTTGGTCCTAATGGGTTGCAAACTCTTCAGCTCTTTGGGTCCTTTCTCTAGCTCCTTCATTGGGGACCCTGTACTTAGTCCAATGGATGGCTGTGAGCCTCTACTTCTGTATTAGTCGGGTACTGTCCAAGCCTCTCAGGAGACAGCTATATCAGGCTCCTGTCATCCAGGACTTGTTGGCATCCACAATAGTGTCTGGGTTTTATGATTGAACATGTAAGGATTCCCAGGTGGAGCAGTCTCTGAATTGTCCTTCCTTTAGTCTCTGCTCCATAGTTAGTCTCTAAAACTCCTTCCATGGGTATTTTGTTCCCCCTTTTAAGAAGGAACAAAGTATCCACACTTGGGTTGTTCAACATCCTTAGTCATCAGGGAAATGCAAATCAAAACAACTCTGAGATTCCACCTGACTCCAGTCAGAATGGCTAGGATAAAAAAACTCAGGTGACAGCAGATGGTGGCAAGGTTGTGGAGAAAGAGGAACACTCCTTCAATGCTGGTGGGATTGCAAGCTGGTACAACCACTCTGGAAATCTGTTTGGAGGTTCCTCCGGAAATTGGACATAGTTCTACCAGAGGACCCAGCTATACCACTCCTGGGCATATAACCAGAAGATGCTCCAAGATGTAATCAGGACACATGCTTCACTATGTTCATAACAGCCTTATCTATAATAGCCAGAAACTGGAAACAACCCAGATGTCCCTCAACAGATGGATGGATATAGAAGTTGTGGTACATCTACACAATGGAGTACTACTTAGCTATTAAAAACAATGAATTTATGAAATTCTTGGGGAAATGGATAAACCTGGAGAATATCATCCTGAGTGAGGTAACCCAATCACAAAAGAACACACATGGTATGCATTCTCTGATAAGTGGATATTAGCCTAGAAAATCAGAATACACAAAGATAGATAGGTCCTTAAAGAAAATTGTTTTTTCTTCTCTAGTATTTTTTCTTCTGTTGGTTTATCTAATCTAAACTCATTATTACAATTGTTTTTTATCTTACTATATTTTGTTACATCTTTAAAGTATGAATAATAAATAACAGTGAAAACCAAGCCGCCAAGACAAAGGTTAAGAACTCAATGCTCACTAAGTACCTCCTGAGAAAGGGAAAATCAATTTTCTATCACAGGGTGACACTGGGTATACGAAACCATAAATGGACTTCTACAAAACAAACAAACAAACAAACAAAATATCTTCCATTTTTTGTATTTTGTTTTGTTGGATTTTATTGTTTTGTTCTGTTGTTTTTGATTTTTTGGTATCTATGTGTTTTTAGTTTGTTTTCCTTTATGGGAGTAGAGGCTGGATCTTTTTTATTTGATTAGTAAGAAGATAAGTATGTGTGGTTAAGGAGGTGGAGACTATTTGGAAGGATTTGGTGGAAGGATCTCATCAAAATATACATTTAAAATAAAAACTTGCTTTAAATTATAAAAAGGGTTCTAGAATCTCCATTCACTGAACCCCTAACAATAAACTCAGCCTAATCCTGCTTTATGTTCCTTCCACTACTACCCTATACAGTTCAATTTCATTCCCATACATACTTCCCATGCTTTTATTTAAATAAATTAGCAAGCTCAGAATACCACATCATGAAATACAGTTTCCTTCTCTCATCTAGGAATTGTGTGTACAGATTTTGAGCAAAATTTTTTGTGGACCCAGAATTTCATCACTATGGTTTTTCTAGCCATCTTCTTCAAGGAATGTCATTGTTGATTTGCACACAGGAAAGAAGTGCAAGGAGTGCCAGGAGAATGAATGGAAATAAGTATCAGGGGGTGGCAAGGAACTTGGGGAATCACTAGAAAGTCCCAATTGCCAAGGATGAGAGAGCTTCCCAGGATCCAGTGAAGATCACATAAGCAGAAATGCCCAACAGCATGAAGAACCTAAAGAGACCATCTTCAGTAGAGAGACCTGGTCCCCAGGGAAAGGCTGGAGCCATCCACCCATCTCAAATTTTTTAACCCAGAATTGTCCCTGTCTAAAGAAAATCAGGGACAAATGCAGGGAGCAGAGGACAAAGGAAAGACCATCCAGAGACTGCCCCAACAGTGGGATCCATTCCATGCACAGACACTATTGCTGATGCCAAATGTGCTTGCAGACAGGAGCTTTGTATGGCTGTCCTCTGAGAGACTCTGCCAGCCCCTGACTAAGACAGATGCAGATACTCACAGCCAACCACTGGACTGAACCCTAGGACCTCAATGGAAGACTTACGGGAAGGACTGAAGGAGCTGAAGGAGATTGCAACCCCGTAGGGAGAAAAACACTATCAACCATCCAGACCCCTCAGAGCTCCCAGGGATTAAATCACCAATCAAAGAGTATCCATGGGTGAGTTCATAGCTTCTGCTACATATGTAGCAGAGGACTGCCTCATCTGACATCAGTGGGAGGGGAGGTGCTTGGTCCTGTGGAGGCTTGATGCCCTTAGAGGAGGATGGTAGAGTAGTAAGGCTGATGGGTGGGCAGGTAGAGGAGCACCCTCTTGGAGGCAGCTTTGTACGGATAGTGTTGTTAATACATTGTCTTGAGAGGATGGACAGATTATTTCCTCAGGTGAGATAAACCATTGAGATAGTCCTCAGCTGAATTATCCTTGTAGTTTCTCTAGTCTTATAATAATGGCTTCAGTTTGATTATGTTAAAATTGAGTTCTGTAGCTACTGGAGAGAAGATTCCTCTCCAGGGCACACTTAGAAATTTCTAGACTGTTTCTGTGCATCTGAGGCTGGTCAGTTTTAGCACAAAGTTAATTGTAGCCCTTCTGAGATGCTAGAAGCTAAATTTCTCATGGAGGGCATCTTTCCTTATCAAGTTATCCAGAGCTGCTAGGAGCAATGAGGCAATATCATTATTTTCTACAAATTTTCAAAATTGTATTAGAGTCACCAAGTTTGTTGCTTGTCATCATTGAATTGTGAATCATACTAACTACATGCATTTGTCTCCATAAGCTTGTGAAATAGTTGTCACAATGGAATTTTTAAAATCTCTGAGCATTTTTTGGTTTCAGTAACTGTAAATATTAGCGACTTGACCACATATTCTAAATACCTAAACATTTCATCCTGTTACTTAAGTTGCTCTAGAAATAATTTTGGCACCCAAAATCTTTATTATTCATGGTTCTCTAGAGGAAGAACTGAGTGCAACTATATAGATATAAAATAGGAATTTAATTTTAGAGTGGAATATAGGTTGTGGTTCCACTAGTCTAATAATGTTTGTCTACTAGGGCAAAGTCCAATAATCTAATAGTTGTTCAGCCCACAAGGACAGATGTCTCATTCTGTCCTTACTAAGTCCAAAAATCCCAAGGAAATAAGCTCTAATGCCAGTGAAAGAGTGGATTGGCAGTGAGAGTGAGGGCAAGCAGAAACAATAAAAGTCTTCTTCTTCCTTGACCTCTATACAGGTTGTTATCAGAGGGTAGACCCACACTTAACATGAATATTTTCACCTCAACAGATCCAAATTGAAAGTAGATCTTTGCTCTTCAAATTATTTAATTAAGAAAAAAACTCCCTCACAGGTGTACCCACATGCTTGTGTTTAGTTGCAAATGTGGTAAGGTGACAGTCAAGAATAGACATCACACATTTGTTCTGGAAAACCAAACTCAGGTCTTAATGATTGCAGAGCAATAGATTCATACAAGGAGCCCTTTCTGAACCCCCTAATTAATATTGGGTTGGCTTCATGTAAAAATGTTTCTGTAACTTTATAAAATGTGGAAGTTGATTTAGGTCTACTCATCCAAAGCATTCAAAGATATAATTACTAGATTGAAAGTTTAAATTGGCTTTTGTTGTTATCGTTGTTATTGTTGTTGTTGTTGTTGTTGTTATTGTTATGTAGGAAATCATGGTTAAGCCAATCTTAAGAGTGCCCCACAGCAGCATGAGAACAATAGCTTTTCTTTTGTTGCCAATTTATAAGTTTATTATAATAAATTCTGTCTCTCTTAAGAACAAATTATCTGAATTAGATTTCACTAATGACAATGATCTAATTTCATTATAAAAACATGAAAATATGTTATATTTATTTCCTACTAGTACTATTCTTTATGTTTATGCATATGGATGCATTTTTGGTTTTCATAAAACACTAAGGAGTTTACTGATCTCCTCAGGCTCCCACAGGTTCCTGCAATGACAGAAACCATGACCTTAAGCCCTTGCCATTTAAAAATAAATTAGACTCCTACTATATTGCTTTGGAGAAATTTTATGAGGCTCAATCTACTATGTTTACAATAAAATCAGACTGAAGTGAAGCACTTGAAATTATGTTTAAGGAATACAGAAAATGAATGTATATTTTAAACAAAACTCAGATATTCAAGGTCTGCACTTTAGCTGGGTGATCTAGTTAGTTATTTAAATCTTTATCTACTATCTACTATCTACTATCTACTTTCACTTTCTGATTTTAAGAAAAACACTTTTACAACTAAAATAATATTATTAGTTATAAACATTGAGCATAATGAATTATATTGAAATGCTTTGGTGTTTTTTATTTATTTACAAATAGAAGTACACTGGAACCTATGGAAAATGTAAATGTAGTTTTCAGTATTAAACAATACATAAAAATAAGAAGAAATTGGAGAAGAGAGGTCATCACAAATGTATATGGGCATACACACACTTGCATTTGTGAATTTGTGTGCTTGTGTGTGTGTGTGTATATATGTGCGTGTGTATGTGTGTGTGTGTATAGGAATGGATTAAGGCATTTACGGTACTTAAGAAGAATAAAATACAATGATGGAAGCCTTGATCTCAGTAAATTATGTTTTATTTTACTTATAAGCCACTTGAATTTATTCTTTCTTTCTTATTACAAAGGGGTAAACTATGTGTTAAACATACTCTTTCTATGGCTTTTTCATGATATTCACATTCAACTATTAATTATTCTTGCTTCTTTTACAAATTTGGAAAACACAATAAATGATTTTATTTTTGGATCATCTCTTCTGGAAAATTTTTAATTCACTAATCTCAAGTAGTCCTAGTGTTCCTTTTGTTTGCTTTAAGTCACTTTTCACATGCAGATAATTTATATCAATCATATTCACCTCTAATCATCTCCCTATATCTTCCATATCTGCCCTCACATCTCCATGCTCCTGAGCTCTTTGTCCTCTTTTAATTATCATTGACTTGAGAATTCATAATTTCTGCTTCCCAAATAGCTACAGATGTAGAAGCGCTCACTGGAGGTTGACTCTTTTACCATCAGCTATATCCTTGAAAATATGTCATTACCTTCTTCAGAAATGATTCACACTGAATGTTTCTTCAGTAAGGTGTAGTAAGTACATGTTGGCCTTTCCTCATACTATGTTGGCTGACTTGATCTCAACCAAGTGTTGTGCAGTGGACCACTGGGCATCCGTTCATGTCAGAACTCAGTACCTCAGTTCTGTTTTTTGTAAATTTTTCATTTTCAAATATTTTGCCCAGTCTTCTGGAATGGTTACTTAGATATTCAGGCAAGGAATGGTATAGTGTCCTATTTATGGCTAAATATACTACAAACACTTATTCTTTGAATAATGGCTAAATTTGTGTGTTTTCTCCCCTTGAATGCTGGCACTGCACAAACTAAGCTGATGAGGTCTGAGAACAGAAGTAATGTATGAGTATATAGAATTGCATTTAGGAAACAATTTGTAACTATGTCCACATTGCAAATTAATAGTTATAGGTTCACTTTCGAATGCTATGAGCTCCCCAATCATACATTAGTTCTTGAGTAGATTCACTGCCCTAAGCATATATTTTTTACTTATTTCTTTTATTTTGAAATCATTTTATTTTTAAAAATATGATAGGACAATATTTGGAATGCAAATAAGCAAAACAGGTTAAAAAAAAAAAACTATCCCATGGAGCACTGAGAGGTTTCCGACTAGGCTCATAAAATGTATTTCAAGAAAATAAAAACACTGATAGAAAAATATGTTCTATGAAATGTCAAGTACCATTTAATTTATTTTAGAGGAACATCGATAGTAAATTATTTAGCATGTATCTATTATATATCTATGTATTTCCCCAGTACATATTAACTGTCTTTTTTAATATATGATTTTTTTCCTTTCATGAATGTTATATTGGTTTTGTTCTCAAATGCTTTTTTAATGTTTTTTTATTGGATATTCTCTTTATTTACATTTCAAAGGTTATGCCTTTTCCCAGTTCCCTTCCTCTTCTCCTCCGAAAACCCCATCTCCTTCCAACAGCTTTTATGAGGGTGTTCCCCCACCCACCCACTCCTGCCTCCCCATCCTCACATTTCCCTAAACTGTTAAGTAGGATCCAATCAGAAAGATTTTGTTATTTTTATAGCATTATGAGACTATCCTAACCATGGGCACTATTTGATTGCATTGCATTCTTTGAACATACAATCTGAAAGACAATTATGCAGTAAATATATTGGTCCCTTAACAGATGTTTATTTTGTATTCGATTGATGGGTTGTATTTAGTGTAATTTTTTATTTATAATAAATGAGAACTAGTATTAAATGCATGTTAAACATTTGCACATAAATGATATCTTAAATGTAATTAAATATTTAAACTCGCTGAAAATTAACTTGGTGATATTTTCTTATAGAAAACTACTACTTTTGGGAGATAAAGTCTTTCTATATAACCCCAGCTACCTCACAATTACTGTGATCCTCCTGCCTTGGTGTCTTGATTGTTTAGATTGTAGGTGAAACAGCATAACCATTAGCCCTGATTGAAATATTATTTTTACTAGAATTTATTTTACAGTAACAATAAACTATTTATTAAGATATGTATTAAATATAAAATGAATCTTATAGTGTTACTGTTATTTTTTTACCTGACCATACAGTTTGCTCATCTCTAAAGCCTTATGGAGGTTATAGTCACCCAGCTCCACAATAGGAAAGTGAAAATGAATTAAATAATCATCTTTTTGACTATATTCTGATATCTGTGAGGAGAATGTAAGTTGAAAGACACATGGCATTTTTTATAGTCAAGTAGAGTGACACTTTATTAGTAAAACACATGAAACAGTTTCTCAAAGTTTTATACAATTAATGAATGAATATTCAACGATTTAACAGATACAAAAACTGAGTTATTCTGTGAAGGTGAAGATAAAATTAAAGTGAATATTTGAGAATATTGGATGTGTCAAAATCACAAGATAAATCATAAAATAAGAATAAGCTTGAACCAAACAGTAGAATATTCTCAGGAGGAAAATATTCTTATAGTCCTGCTGAAAGAACTACAAGACAAATGGAAAGTTCTCAGAGCCTAAACGATTCTAAGAGAATATCTTGACATCTGGCAAGTAGCAGCAAGATAGAGTGTTTGTTCAACTTGGCTATGGTTTTGCTTTGGTTCAACAATTTCTCCTCTACCCACTTTCCCCTTTGCCATGGAGGTATGTATTCTGGGTCTTGATATATTGGAAGTTTGTAGCTCCTTCCTTTATTTAATAACAATACAATAGTTAAGGCAATCAGAATCGCCTTATGTTTGAGATGAGACAAGGACTTGAACATCTGAAGTATTAGAACTATTAAAACCTATAGGGACATTTGAAGCTGTAGTACATATAGTTTGCATTTTATATGATCATGAACATAGAGGGTGAAAGATTATGAATCAAATTAATATATTTAGTATGGGATTATCGTGGTGTATAAATGTGATGGTTAAATTTGATTACCATAGGCATGAGACTTAATTCGTCAAAGAAACAAATCTCTGCATATGACTTTGAGGGTGTTTCTCAAATTGGTTATATGAGTTAAGGATATCCCACATGAATGTAAGTGGCACCTTTTTATTATCTGTGCTGTTGTCCTGAATAAAATTAGAATAGTAGTTGAGCAGAATATCTAACTGATCCCTGACAATGTATGAAATGTTTTTCTCTTATTTAAGATCTTCCTGTTATGACATACACTCTTTTATTTTTTTTCTTTTATTGGATATTTTCTTATTTTAGATTTCAAATCTTATTCTCTTTCCAGGTCTCTCTTCTGGAAACCAGTTATCCCTTCCCATTCCCCTTGCCTCTATGAGGGTGCTCCACCAGTCACCTGCTCCTGCCTTCCCATCCAGGCATTCCCCTACATTCGGGCATCGAACCCCCTCAGGCCCAAGTTTCACTCCTTCCACTGATGTCCAACAAGTCCATGACTTACATTTCTACATCCTATGATGGATACTATCTTCAAACTACAACCCAAAACAAACAATTGTCTCTCCTTCTTCTTCTTCTTCTTCTTCTTCTTCTTCTTCTTCTTCTTCTTCTTCTTCTTCTTCTTCTTCTTCTTCTTCTTCTTCTTCTTCTTTTTCTTCTTCTTCTTCTTCTTCTTCTTCTTCTTCTTCTTCTTCTTCTTCTTCTTCTTCTTCTTCTTCTTCTTCTTCTTCTTTTCAAGACAGGCTTTCTCTGTATAGCCCTGGCTGTCCTGGAACTCACTCTATAGACCAGGCTGGTCTAGCACTCAGAAATCCACCTGTCTCTGCCTCCCAAGTGCTGGTATTAAAGGCATGTGCCACCACTGCCTAGCAACAACTGTCTCTTCTTAAATTGCTTTGGTCATGTATTTTGTTCCAACAATGTGTACAGTAATTACATAGTATTGCAATTATTCAATAAAAAAAATCTAAACCCCACTTTACCATGCAAGTACTGAAGAAGACATATTAATATAGTCATTTTTATCACCTGATAAAGTATAGGAAACCAAGATTAAACTCCTGCATATAAAACAGTACTGGAGCCTTATTAAAAGGCAGATCATTTGCATGTATGAGATCCTTCAAAGTCTTCCTCCTTAATGACCTTGAAATACATAACTAATCACTAATCACATTGTCTATAGATGTCTCTTCATTTCAGAGCAGTTAAGATGCAGACAAAGCTAATATTTCATTGACAAATGAATGTGTTTAAGAAATACATGTCCTGGATTTCCAAGGATGTTTTGGGTTAGGAACTTTTTGCATTTTGCATTTTCTTTGACTATTATGTCAATGTATTCTATGATATCTTCTGCACATGGAGCAGAGACTGAAGGAAGGACAATCCAGAGACTGCTCCACCTGGGAATCCTTCCCATATTCAATCATCAAACCCAGACACTATTGTGGATGCCAGCAAGTGCTGGCTGACAGGAGGCTGATAGAGCTGGCTCCTGAGAGGCTCTGACAGTGCCCAACTAATACAGAAGGAGAGGCTCACAGCCATCCATTGGACTAAGTACAGGGTCCCCAATGAAGGAGCTAGAGAAAGGACCCAAAGAGCTGAAGAGTTTGCAACCCATTAGGACGAACAACAATATGAACTAACTAGTGCTCTCAGAGCTCCGAGGGACTAAACTATCAACCAAAGAGTACACATGGTGGGACTCATGGCTCCAGCAGCATGTATATAGCCGAGGATAGCCTGTCATCAATGGGAGGAGAGGCCCTTGGCTCTGTGAAGGTTCTATTCCCCAGTGGGAGATGATGGGTCAGTGAGCAGGGGAAGTGGGGAGGGAACAGGGTTTATTTTTGTTTTTGTTTTTGTTTTTATTTTATTTTACTTTTTTTTTTTGGAGGGGAAACTGGGAAAGGAGATATCATATGACATGTAAATAAAGAAAATATCTAATAAGAATTTAATTATTTACACACACACACAAAAAGAAATATATGGCATGCGTAGTATGACATAATTTAGTCATAAGAATGAATGAGACCTTGTCATTTGAAACTGGATATAACTGAAAAATCTTATATTAAGTGAAATTAGCTACTCACAAAAGGAAAGTGTTCTATGATCTCCATCACAACCAATGCACTTTGAATAATTTTGCAATGTAAGGTCTTTGTTTGTAATGAGATGTATGATTTAATGCCCCTTGTCTAGGGATCACACCTTAAGGAATAAGGGATTCAAACATGGGCTGTTAAAAACAGTTCTGCTTTTATAGGTACCACCTAGCTCTCAGGAAAATCCCTAGCCTCCCTTAAAATCATCCATTTGAAGGATGCTTAGACATTATGGGTAGAGGAAGGAATTGCAGAAAGCAAAGCTCTCATTTTTCCTTTCTCTGTAAGTAACAAGAAACTTCTCAGATTGTTGTGGGGGTAATATTCCACGATCTGTTATTCATGGATGGATGGCAGTGTGTTAGTTGGCAAAAGTTTTGCCTATAATTTTCCCACGCTGTGAAGACGTGCCAACATAAAGAAAATAAAACCACTCACAATGGATTGTTTGACTTACTAATACACAAAATATCTAAAGATATACTTTAGTCTTTTGGAATGCTAAAGGCTTATTTACAAATAATTTATACACAAAATAATAGTTATATTTCAGATTTGTCAGGTGTTTATCATGGATTTTTTTTTTCCACATGGATGAAATGGATTACCTAGCAAATAAATTCTAGTATGCTTGTTTGCTTTGCATGTGAATGCTCTTTTTCCACTTAAGGTACAAGGATGCACTAAAATACACCACTTCAAAGAGAACCTTATAAAAACATTTGATTTCAAATGATATTTTAATAAAACAGTCTTCCCTGTGGTATTTGTATAACCTGAATCCTAAATCCTTGAAATTAGATGTAGCCATAGGAATGTGGCCTTCCTTTTTAGCTCTTAGAAGACCAAAGCATGGTGAATCCTATTTTTCCTCTTATTCACTATGATGAAAGAATTATATTTTATTTTAAACTTTGGAAGAATAACTCAGAAAAACAGAATAATTTATAAGCCTTTATTATTAACTACAGTAGAAATAGCAGATTAAAAACTACAAAAGTTTAAAAAAACAGCAAAATAAAAAAATCATGTAGATTGAATTGTCTCTACGTGAATATTTCTACTACAAGTGTTTGTACATGGTCGCACAACTAAAATTTAAGTAATTAGTAAATTACTAATTTACAGTGTAATTTCTACTGTTAAATGAACTTACAAAAAATAGTATGTATACTATAATCAGTATTAGTACTATGATAGAATTAAGAAATTTTAAGAACAACACATCACAGTGAAACCCAGTGATACTTGAAATAAATAGAGGCTTAGACATACATTTTCACAGGAAATTATTTTCTTTTTTCTTTTTTGACCAAAAAATGAGTCTTTATTATTGTCCTCTGCTACCCAGAGGAGTTGGTGGCACCAATACAGGGCCGGCCATGCTTCTCTGCTTGTAGGTGATGGAGAACTCGCCCAGGTAGTGGCCGTGCATCTCTGGTTTGATCTCCACCTGACTGAATGTCTTGTCATTGTACACACCCACCATGCTGCCCACCATCTCGGGCAGAATGATCATGTCCCTCAGGTGCATCTTCACTACCTTGGACTTTTTTTTTTAATTAAATATTTTCTTTATTTACATGTTATACAATATCTCCTTTCCCAGTTTCCCCTCCAAAACAAAACAAAGCAAAACAAAACAACAACAACAAAACAAAAAAACAAAACAAAACAAAACAAAAACCAAAAAACAAAATACAAAAAACAACAAGAAGAACAAACTCCTGTTCCCTCCTCTCTCACCCTTCCCTTGGCCCGCCAACCCACCTTCTCCTGCTTTACCTTGGACTTCTAAATGAAGGTGCCTCCTTCTTGGCCCTTCCCAAGCGCTTGAGCAGTGAGTGCTACTTCCACCACTGGCCACATTTCAGGCATCGCTTCTGGCAGGCGCTGGACAAACTGCGTCAGCTGCTCACAGGATATGTCAGAGCAACTGGTCGAGGTCTACACCCTGGTAGGTTAACTGGCAGAAGGTCTACTTCTTCTGCTCCACGTCAGCCATCTTGGCAGTTGCTTGGAAAAAGAAGCAGGAAATCATTTTCTTAAACTTGATCAAGAACTATTTTTTTTTTTTTTAGAATTTAACGCATGAATATTGTATTTACATTATTTTCATCCCTTCAATCCTTTATGTCATTCCCTCTAAAATTCATAACCTTTTCTCTGTATCTCAGCAGTCGTGCCTTTATGATAGGTCTTTTAACGTGGGGTACAGACTTGTAAAGCTTTTCCTGTCCACCATGTGGAAACAGATATTCTAATTATCCTGGTCTTCTTGAGACTGTAGATTACAGCTTCAAACACATATATAAAATACGCTCTTGCAATAATCTTCTTGCCCCATCTTCTATAATGTTATCTGAGCCTCAGATGCAGGACTCTAGTATAGATACATAGCTGTGTTCACAGACCACAGTTATTCTCTCTCTTATTTGATTGTTTTTTTCCATTTGTAGATTTCTGTAATGCCTTATGTGTTACATACAACAATGGATTTTATTATTTGTTTCATTTAATTATTAGCTAAAACCACAATGTATGTAAGCACTCTATCACTGAGATTGATCTCTGACTCTTATTATTTTAAAGCACTAACAAATGTTGAAGTTTTTGAATTCAGATTTGTATAGGAATGTACATCCAAACTAGTCTTATTTTCACAAACTTAATTTTTTTCCATAACGTACACAATTCTGGTGTGATGAGAATGAAAAATGAGAATAAGGTACAGAGCCTGACAAATACAGAGGCAGATGCTTGCAGCCAACCTTGGAACTGATCACAGAGTCCCCAGTGGAGGAGTTAGAGAAAGGACTGAATGAGTTGAAGGGGTTTGCAACCTCCATAGGAAGAACAATATCAACCAACCAGAGCTCCCAGGGTTTAATCTACCAACCAAGGAATACACATGGAGGGACCCATGGTTCCAGTTGTATATGTAGCAGAGGATGGCCTTGTCAGGCATCAATGGGAGAAGAGGCCCTTGGTCCTGTGAAAGGTCAATGCCCCAGTGTAGGGGAATGGGATGGCCAGGAGGCCTGAGTGAGTGAGTGAGTGATTGAGTGAGTGAGTGAGTGAGTGAGTGAGTGAGTGAATGAGTGAGTGAGAAGCACCCCTATAGAAGTAGGGGGAAGTAGGATGGGATAGAGAGTTTCTGGGGGAGGGGAATTGGAAAAGGGGATAATATTTGAAATGTAAATAAATAAAATATCCAATATAAAATGACTAAGCATTAAACAAAAAGTGTGATCAAATTGCTTAGTTGGGTGTGATGGCACACACTAGCAAAACTACTATGTGGGAGGCTGAGGCAGGAGAGAAAGTGAGAAATTGAAGAGGAAGAGAGGAAGAAGCAGAGATTGTTGGGTAAATTTAAGCTCTTAAACACTTTTGAAGTAACAAAAAAATTAGTCTTTGTCCAAATAACATGGGTAAATTTTACCATTAACCATCTTCATTAGAATTTATTTTAAAGGGGCCATTAACACAGACAATGTGTTGTAATCAGATTTTGAGGGAAGCTGAATTTTAATATTATAAAGAAAGAAACATGGGTTGGAGAGATGGCTCAGTGGTTAAGAGCACTGATTGCTCTTCAAGAGGTCCTGAGTTCAATTCTTAGCAAGCATATGGTGGCTCACGACCATCTGTAATGGGATCTGATGCCCTCTTCTGGTGTATCTGAAGACCATACAATGCACCCATAAATACAATAAACAAATCTTTAAAAAGAAAAAACGAAAAGAAAAGATGAGAAAAAAGTAATATAGAGAAGGAGAATACGGTATGAGGAGTGATTTAATGGGTAAGAAATAGCAAGTGATGAAGAAAAGATCTCTAAGAATTTACAAGACTGTTACAGTGTAGAAATGGCCCAGATAACTGAGTTTTCCATAATAGTGGACAACGTACACCTGGCTGTCTAACAAACCAATTTAAAGTATGCTTTTCAATTGAATTGTTTAATTTTGTGAGCTTTTTCTATAATCGAACATGTAAATAAACCAGTTTTAAAATACAAAAAAAAAAAAGAATAAGAAAATTCTGAATGTAACTAATTGTTAACTTTTCAAATAATATGTCTATTGAAGGTTTTAACAATATAGTCTCTTGTTGCAGGAAATATCTAGAGCTAGCCCCTGAGCCAGGTGATCTCAATTGCTAGGTCTCTAGGCCAGACAACTTGCCAGCCCTGCTAGGCCACATGACTCCCACCAGGCCATCTCTTGGTCAGGGCTCCCTGAGTTCCTCTTACTTTCATGCAACACCCCACACACCCCTGGTTAGCCATCTCAACACCTAATTACCCAGTAGAATAGACTCTTAATGCTTAATTGGCCAATCAGATTTATGTATTAATAGTAACACAATTTCCAAGATGCCAATAGAATAATTTCAGAGCCAAATGATAATGATAAAGCTTTATCACAATTTTTCTAACCTTTTGATAACACCACCATCAACATCCATTTTGGTTCTCCCTCTCCTCCTCAGACCTCTCTCTCTGTTTGTCTATCTCTGTCAGTCTCTGTCTCTGTCACTCTATCTCTCTGTCTCTGTCTCTCCCTCTCCTTCTCCCCTCCTCTCTGTCTCTGTCTCTGTCTGTCTATGTCTCTGTCTCTCTCTCTCCCTCCCTCTCTCTGTCTTCTCAACTGCTGCTCCCCCTCCCTTCTCCTATCCCTAATGTCTCCCTCTGCCCTAATGTGATTGGACAGAGAAAATCATGAGAAAGTCTCTACTTTTCCATATTGATGTTCTTTAAAGTGCTGAATTGGATAAATGTTTTAAATAGTCCCATTGTGTATTCAGAAAGATTGCTAGTAGATTAGGATTGAAGTTCCTGATCCTAAAATTGTGAATTTAGTTTTTGTAAAGCTGACTCAGATACACAAGTATAGTTTTTTGCCTTGTATTACATTACAGCCAGTTATTGTAAATGGCTGGACAAAATTCTTATGACAGATCCAGAGATAGCATTATGATTAATAATCTCATATTAACCATCATGATCATCATCATCTTGTTCAGAACTGAGATAGTTAGAGTTGGTCATGTAGTTATGACCATAATTTTTCAATTCCATTCATAATAGTGTAACTGAATGTTCTATAAAAGACAAGGAGACGCTGACCTCCATGCTCTTTTCTATCAGAAAATATCTAACAACTCACAAGTATTACAGTGACTTAATTGTAGGGAAATAATTCATTCCTTGACAGTTTTCATAGCAAGTTATTGGTCATCCTTTATTCCATACACTGTCCTCGCATAAAACTACCTTATTTTACTCTCACTACTGAAGAAGAATGTCAGAGTAACACATGTTCTTATTGTTAATACAGTATTTCCTTTTAAAGGGATATCATTTTGTAACACATCTTAAATTACAACATTAATGTCAGTGAGTGTGAATATGGATTTGTGCTGTTGACTGCATAATGAGTGTAGAAGAGGAAAAGATTCAGGGAAAATTTGAATACATAAGAGTTTTGTCCCAGTTTTTTGTTAAAGAATATAAAATATATTCAGTATTCTGTTGCTTCACAATCAATTTGTTCTCTGCATTAGTTCTCCAATTACATATGGAGTACTGCTGTTTCTTTAAAGTCTCTTTTGTTAAATCAGCCTCTCACCTCCCTATTCAATTCTGGAGATATATCGCTGAGAGAGCACTTTAAAAGTTTTAAAGCATAAGCCTATATGTTGAAGTAAATATCAATATATTAATCATATAATACTTCAAAATGGAAAAACCAAAGTGTGACATTTTGTTATTTAAAGAAAATAATAACAAATACAAATTCTCAATCTATAAAGAACATACTTTTAAGAATATTTTGAAAAAGTATCTGTTATAACCACTAACATTGAATACTACTAGTAAGCTAATCTCTTCCCTTTTTTATAGTAGCACACATGCATATGCATATATACATATATAACATATTATGACTTTGATGTCTAGTATTCACTGGATTATGTTTTATCCTACTTAGTTCCACTATGAAATAGCTATACATATCTATATCTATAAAGATATTGACAGATATAGAAAGATATAGGTAGATGATACAGTAATAATTTAAGCAATATTTGTACATTACAAAACAGAATGAACCAAAATGTATTATTAGTAAATTCAACCAGCCATCTAAGGTAAAAATTATTTCCAATTCTCCATAGTAGAGAACAGAATAAATTGTCTCAAACATATTAGTTGAAACTAAACATACATTTTCCCTCTTATTTAAAAAATAAGTGCTTGAAATATGTGTCTTTTGTTTAAGATTTATTTATTATTATATATAATTACTCTGTAGCTGTCTTCAGATGCACCAGAAGAGGGTGTCAGATCTCATTACGGGTGGTTGTGGTTTCAGGGATTTGAACTCAGGACCTTCGGAAGAGCAGTCAGTGGTCTTATCCACTGAGCCATCTCACCAGCCACTGTGAAATACTTCTTAACCACTGTATTGCTTACTGAAAAACCATGGGGACGGTTGGATCCCACAGCTCATGTGTGAAAGCATGCTTCTTGAAAACACCTGTAACTCTAGCTCTGATGAATCTGACACCTTGTTCTTTCCAGCTCTGAGTTGGACACACAGGCATGCACAGCCACACATACACATGTACATACAAACATTGGTGTAGACATGTCCATTAATAAAATATGTTGAAAATACAAAAAAGAAAGCTATAACCTAGCATCTTTCACAAATGTCTTAACAAAATATTAGTAAGTAGATTTCCCCAAGGTATAAAATGAATTATATAACAGAACAAGTGAGATTATTCCAAATGGCCCAGGTTGATCTCACTTCTAAAAATACTAGTGTAATTTTATTACATGATAAAAACTTTGTAAAACTAAAAGTAAAATTCCAATTTCTCATTTTTATAAAGCATTCCACAAAAAACTCTAGCTAATATCATAATTAGTTGGTGAAACTCTAATGTTTCATATTAAGGCTAGGTAAAATATAAAGGTGATAATTCTCACATTATATAAAAGTTTTATATGAATAAAATGACAGTACTTGGTTAGAAAATAATAATGAAGAGTTAAGAAAATGAACAGCTAGATATCCTATATACATATATAGAAACAATCAATATCTAAATAGCTAGTTCTAAGTTGATGTATAGACTTAATAAAAGAGCAATCAAATCTCATAAGTAGTTTGGTGCATACTAATAAATATATGATTTTTTTGATGCATAGGAGCAAGACCCAGGACTCTTCTCTGAAGGGCAAAATTGGTAGACTGATACTCTGTAATGTTAAGATTGATTTTAATAATACAATAACTGAGATAGGAAATAATGGGAATGGGTTGACGCAAACAAAAGCAGAGACCCCAAACAAAATCATGCACCTAGGATCAACTGTTCTTCAACCATACAACAATGGTCTTGTAATGCAAGACAGTCAATCTTTTCGATAATAAGTATTGAAACAACTGGGCATCCAAATAAAGATAATTTTTCTATAGAGTGAAAGATAACAGTGAAGCTGTTGATACTATGACACTACGTCATGAAGCCCCAAGAGAGATCTGCAGGGAAGCAGGCAGGAAAATAAGGAAGCAAAATCCTGCTAGACATACATTTAAAGCTAAGCTCCCAGGTCTTTGAATATACTACACAGGTCTTCTGGCCTGCCTAATAATACTGTGCAGGAGCCAGCAGTAGGAATTGTAAGGGATAGGGTAGTAATAGACCTTTTCTGTGTAATCAGAAAAGACTATTATGGAGTGCTCCAAGGAAAATGACTTATAGCTCCCCTTCCAAAACTACAGAACCCAAGAACATCAAGGCTGCAAAGTCACAGCTTCCATTCTTCACTACACAGCATCACATGGGGATTGGTAAAGCTAGAGGAACCCGAGCTTCCCCTTCCAATTCAGCACAGCTGTGCCATTCATGCATCCCTTAACCATTCTTTATTTTTAGAGATTTAAGTTTTAATGGATGAGTGTGTGTTTACATATCTGTAAGTGAAAAAAACCGAGGATACTCTCAGAGGCTGTAGCCATCACCACCTCTGACTTTGGACACACAGGAGCTTGAGTCACCTGATCAGATGCCGGAAAAAAAAAAAATCATCCTTTATGAAAGCACGACATGTTTTTAACTACTGAGCCATCTGTTGGCCCCATCAAAACTCTTTTATTAATCCCCATTATTATTTAATCTCCAGTAGTTCTAATATAATTTTTAAGTTCTGCATTTATTTCAATATATCTCAAGTAGTTTTAGGACTGCTGCTTACAGCTGACTAGCCTGCTTACTGAATGGCATTTAATATACTCTCCAGCCACCTCTCATGTATCATCCCTCTTATTCCAAGTGCGTTTTCTATTTCTTATTCTTACCACTCACACTTTTTACTTCTTAATTATAGCTTCCCTAGCTTTAAGTGTCTAAAATTTGTGTGCCTGCGAAAATGTCCTCATTTTCATCTCTTACCTTTCTACCCACCTCAATATTTTAATAATAAGCCATATCTTTACTCATTATACTTCCCTGAACTCCTAACATTATAAATTAAATCTGAGTATACTTTATCTTCCAACAGTTCTTTAATGCCAACAAGCCACTCCTATAAGTTGGCTAAACTTACAATTTCATAGGGGTAACACTGAATACTTCCTGTTGCTTTCCAGGTTAACACTTGACTCAAGAATTAATACCGTGCAATAACTGGAAGCAATTACCCTGAGCTCCTGTCTGAGGTATTATTTTCATAACTGCACACTTAGTACTGTCATATCCAAAACCTACTCAGAGTAGTATTATAACTACTCTGAATAAAAAATAGCAGCGGTATAATAAAACAAATCAAACTTAGCTAAAAATCAAGATATTTAAACCCAAATATGTTGATGTGGTAAATAAGAAAAAGACAATATAAAGACTTCCAAAATGTACTAACCTTACAGAAAGATCATTCTGTAAGGATGCGTTGATGAAAATGCAGAGGGAGAAAACATCAAATACTAATTCTAAGAATGTTTAAATACACAGCAGCTGGATGAAATTTGTAAGGTGTTAGATAATACGCTAGGAGCAGTTGAACAAAGACACAAGCGAATGAGTATAAAGGAGGGTATCCTCAGATAAACACGATACTTGAAAAAGACAAATTTTAGGGACACCATGCTCAGTGTAGTGGTTGGCTAATAACACCTGCCTCTGTATATGTAAGGCTCTGGCAGGGCCTCTCAGGAGACAGCCATATCAGTCTCCTTTTAACAAGCACTTCTTGGCAGCCGAAAGAGTGTCTGGGTTTGGCAACTGTATATGGGATGAATCCCAAGTTGGGGCAGTCTCTGGGTGGCCTTTCCTATAGTCTCTGCTTCATATTTGTTTCTGTGAGACTTTTGTTCTCCTTCTAAGAAAGATGGAAGCACCCACACTTTGGTCTTCCTTCTTCTTGAGCTTTATGTGGTCTATGAATTGTATCCTGGTTATTTGGAGCTTTTGGGATAATATCCACTTATCAGTGAGTGCATACTATGTGTTTTCTTTCTGATTGGGTTACCTCACTCAGGATGATATTCTCCAGATCCACCCATTTGCCTAAGAATTTCATGAATTCATTGTTTTTAATAGCTGAGTAGCATTCCATTGTATAAATGTACCACATTTTCTGTATTCATTCCTCTGTTGAAGTACATCTGGGTTCTTTCCAGTTCCTGGCTATTATAAATAAGGCTATTCTGAACATAATGGAGCATGTGTCCTTATTACATGCTGAAGAATCTTCTGGCTATATGCCCAGAAATGGTAGTGTTTGGTCCTCAGGTAGTAATATGTCCAATTTTCTGAGAAACCACCAAACTGATTTACAGAGTAATAGTACCAGCTTGCAATGGAGGAGTGTTCATTTATCTCCACAACCTAGCCAGCATCAGCTGTCACTTGAGTTTTTGATCTTAGCCATTCTGATTAAGGTGAAATCTCAGGATTGTTTTGATTTGCATTTTTCTGATGACTAAGGATGTTGAACATTTGTTTAGGTACTTCTCAGCCATTTGATATTCCTCAGTTGAAAATTTGTTGGTTAGCTCTGGACCCCATTTTTAAATAGGGTTATTTGGTTCTCTGTTGTCTAACTTCTTGAGTTCTTTGTATATATTGGATATTAACCCTCTGTCAGATGTAGGATTGGTAGAGATCTTTTCTCAATCTGTTGGTTTCCATTTTGTCTTATTGACAGTGTCCTTTGCCTTACAGAAGCTTTGCAATTTTATGCTCATAATACAGACATGAGCTACCATCTCTGACTTGATTGTATTTTACATGTACTAAGAACTCTTATTTAAGTTTCTTTTCAAAATAAATTTAAATTTGCAAAAAAAGACAAATTTTAAAGGTTATGGCACTGAAGGAAAATCATCTCATCCCATAAGTACAGAGACATAAACTAAAGAGTCGTAGCAGACATTTTTCTTAGTTTGTGTATGAGATGATATTTCAATGTAAAAACAAATCAGAATACCAGAAATAAGTCTTCCTTTGTGATTTTACAATTAAAACCCTGAAGATACAGGACAAATAAAATATATTGAAGTTGGCACAAGAAATACTCCAGCGAAAATATAAAGAAAGGCCCATCAGAATAACAGGAAACTATTGAGCTGACAATTTCAAAGCCTGTAGAACTTGGAGTAAGCTTTAAAGACAGCAGCTGCCAACAGAATATTATTCCTAACAAAGTATTCTTTTATTAAAAAGAAAAATTAATATTTTTCAGAAAAAGTTCTACTTAAGCAATTTATTGTCACAAATTAATCTCTGATTTACATAATAAAATACTTTATGTAATATTCCACAGTGGAGGAGTCAATAAATCTATGAGACCACAAGAAATATAAACTACATTAGAGCATCACTAATTATTATGTCCCCTTTCATTCAGCTTTCCTTTTTCATGGGAAGATAACATGGTGAGGTGTTTAGATCATCACAAGAGAAGGTTTTAGACACAACAACTTTTTGAAACATGTCACTGTGTGACCTGTTTTAACAACTGTCAAGTTACTAGGTCTATTTGGGACCTACATTCTATTTTCTAGGAACCAAACACATCTTTATTATTATTTCTAAATATTTCTTTCACCATTCATGCTCCTCAGATGGTCACTTTTAGCCTTTTACAATTCCAAATGCTTTATTTTGTAGTGTGTGGTGCTGCGACCTAAACACAGGTCCTTGACACTTGTAAGTTTTTTCACTGTTCCACAGAAATGCTGTGGAAGTCACATACCAATGTAACTTACGCATTTGAAGATGCTTTCCTTAACTTTCATTTTTCATTTATTTTTATAAGTTTAAAGACTAATGTTGCTCCAATTTAAAAATCAGACTTCTTAGTTCATATTCCAAGTAGAAAATGCAGGAAAAAGAGAGGCTATAGCTTTCAAGCATTTAAAACCCCTTGTAGATTGTGCAGCCTGAATTCTCAAATGCACAAATGTTTAATTAATGAGACACAGCATTATGACTCTGGAGACAGCAGAGAGAGAAGCACTCACTAGTCATTTAAAATGCTGTTCACTACTTTGAAAGTATAAATTAGCAAAAATGCTTTAAAGAGTACTATGTCAATTTATGTCAAAAATTATTTAAAATTTCGCTCTCATTTTGACACTAATACTACATAAGGAGATTTATTTTTGAAAGGTAATGTGTCTAAGAACAGATTTGTTTCCCTAGGTATGTGTACTATGCATAACTTGTATGATAATGAAATTATAAGATTATTAGTTAAAACACTGCAGTAATAACTGCATAATCATTCAGTAAAGCACTATGTGGCCATTAAAGCAATATTTTACAAAATGTTTTACAATATATATGATTTTGCTAATCTTGAGATAAAAATTAGAAACATGCATTATTTTCTTATCTTTTTTTGATATTTTCTTTATTTATAATTCAAATGTTTTCCCTTTTCCAGGTGTCTCCTTCAGAAACCCCCTATCTCATCCACTCTCCTCCAGCCTCTTTTAAAGACATGATATATATTTTAACCAAAACCTTGTAAGTAGTTTTAGATCATTATATCTTTCCATTAATATAATTTTGTTTAAAATAATGTGCATATTATGTCGTTTATGTTTATATATAATGTATTATCATCTTATTCATTCAGTGCCATTGTTAAATAAACATACATAGAATAGTATGGAATATAAACAGCATTTATTTGAAATTTTATAACAGTGAAAGTCTTTTTCACATTCAGGATGTTGACTTTTTCTAGTAAACTATCTTTTTTTTTAGTTACATAATTATACACAAAACAAGTGTCCTAATTTGATTTATATTATAGTAATAAACACCAGAACCAAAACCATTTTGGGGATGAGAGGATTTATTTCATTTTACCGCTCACAGTTCATCATGAAAAGATGTGACAGGATCTCAAGCCATAAACCTGAAAGCAAAGGGCATAGAGTAACTCTGCTTTTGCTCCACTTAGGGTGTTAAGCCTGCTTTCTTCACAACCTTAGACCAACCGTGGTAGTTCACACATGGACTGGTTCTTTCACTTCATCCACTAACTAAGAAAATCCCCCCACAGTCGTGACATAGAGGCAATCTAATGGAAGAATCTTTTTCGGTAGAGGCTCCTCTTATCAGATGACACTAGTTTATGTCAAGCTGAACAAAAATTAACAAAAAAAAAAATAGGTATCACAAAATCCATTCAAATCCTATTTTTACTTAGAAAATGTAATAGCAGATGACCATCTCAACATGATATATAAATTTGAATTTGTATCTTCAACAATTAAATTGTTAAGAATTTTTCCATTCTGAAAAGGGTAATTAGCATTATTATGTTACTTGAATTTCTTCATTGCTGAATTTTCAAAGGTGGGGACTTACAAATTCGTATCATTAAAATGCTTACTATTTAAAGTCAGCAGAATATTGATGGGGATTGCGTTCAATCTGTAGGTTGCTTTCAGCAAGATGGGCATTTTCACTATATTAATCCTACCAATCCACGAGCATAGGAGATCTTTACATCTTCTGAGACCTTCTTCGATTTCTTTCTTCAGAGACTTGAAGTTCTTGTTATACAGATCTTTCACTTGCTTACTTAGAGTCACACCAAGATATTTTATATTATTTGTGACTACTGTGAAAAGTTTTGTTTCCCTCATTTCTTTCTCCTTTGAGTAGAGGAAGGCTACTGATTTGTTTGAATTAATTTTACATCCAGCCATTTTGCTGAAGTGGTTCATCAGGTTTAAGTGTTCTCTGGTAGAATTTATTGGGTCCCTTAAGTATGCTATTATATCATCTGCAAAGAGAGATATTTTGACTTCTTTGTTTCCATTTTGTATATCTTTGATCTCCTTTTGTTGTCTAATTGCTCTGGCTAGGATTTCACGTACAATATTGAACAGGTAGGGAGAGTGGGCAGCCCTCTCTATTCCTTGAATTTAGTTGGATTGCTTCACATTTATCTTCACTTACTTTGATACTGGCTATTGGTTTGCTGTATATTTCTTTTAGTATGTTTAGGTATGGACCTTGAACTCCTGATCTTTCCAAGACTTTTATCATGAAGGGGTGTTGGATTTTGTCAAATGCTTTCTCAGTATCTAATGAAATTATCATGTGGTTTTTTTCTTTGATTTTGTTAATGTAGTGAATTACATTGATAGATTTTTATATATTGAACCACTCCTGCATCCCTGAGATGAAGCTGACTTGATCATGAAGGATGGTCGTTTTTATGTGTTCTTGAATCCAGTTTGCAAGAATTTTATTGAGTATCTTTGCACTGATATTCATAAAGGAAATTGGTCTGACGTTCTCTTTCTTTGTAGGTTCTTTGTGTGGTTTATGTATCAGAGTAATTATGGTTTCAAGGGAATGAATTGGGTAGTGTTCCTTCTGTTTCTATTTTGTGGAATAGTTTGAAGAGTATTGGTATTAGTTCTTCTTTGAAGGTCTGATAAAAGTCTGCATTAAACCCATCTGGTCCTAGGCTTTTATTGGTTGGGAGACTATTAATGACTGCTTCTATTTCTTTCCATAGAGCTAGAAAGAGCAATTTCAAAATTCATCTGAAATAAACAATAAAAACAGGATAGCAAAAACTATTCTTAACAATAAAAGAACTTCTGGGGGATCACCATCCCTGATCTCAAGCTGTATTACAGAGCAATAATGATAAAAACTGTAGGGTATTGGTACAGTTATAGGCAGTAGAACAGTGGAATAGAATTGAAGACCCAGAAATGAGCCCACAAACCTATGGTCAATTGATCTTTGACAAAAGAGCTAAAACGATCCAGTGGAAAAAAGACAGCATTTCAAACAAATTGTGTTGGCCAGGCGTGGTGGCACACGCCTTTAATCCCAGCACTTGGGAGGCAGAGAGAGGTGGATTTGAGTTCGAGGCCAGCCTGGTCTACAGAGTGAGCTCCAGGACAGCCAGGGCTATACAGAGGAACCTTGTCTCGAATAACGAAAAAAATTAAAAAATAAACAAACAAAAAAAATTGTTCCATTCTTATCTCCTTGTATAAAGCTCAAGTCCAAAAGGACCAAAGACCTCCACATAAAACCAAATACACTGAAACTAATAGAAAAGAAAGTGGGGAAGAGCCTTGAGCACTTGAGCACAGGGGAAAATTTCCTGAACAGAACACCAAGAGCTTATGCTCTAAGATCAAGAATTAACAAAAGGGACCTGTAAAAATTGCAAAGCTTCTGTAAGGCAAAGGACACTGTCAATAGGCCAAAACAAAGATCTTTACCAACTCTACATCTGATATCAGTCTAATATCCAATATACACAAAGAACTCAAGAAGTTACACTCCAGAGAATAAATAACCCTATTAAAAGTGGGACACAGATCTAAACAAAGAATTTCAGCTGAAGAATATCAAATGGCCAAAAAGCACCTAAAGAAATGTTCAACATCCTTAATCATCAGGGAAATGCAAATCAAAACAACCCTGAGATTGCAACCCTCTGGAATTCAGTTTGGCTGTTCTTCAGAAGTACTATGTTCTTGGGCATAGTACTACCTGCGGACCCAGCTATACCTCCCCTGGGCATGTACCCAAAAGATGTTCCAACATATAACAAGGACACATGCTCCACTATGTTCATAGCAGCCTTATTTGTAATAGCCAGAAGCTGGAAAAACCCAGATGTCCATCAACAGAAGAATGGATACAAAAACATGTGGTACATTTACACAATGGAGTACTACTCAGCTATTAAAAACAATGACTTCATCAAATTCTTATGCAAATGGATGGAACTAGAAAATATCCTGAGTATGGTAACACAATCACAAAATAAGACACATGGTATGAATTCACTGATAATTGGATAATAGCCTAGATGCTTGAAATACCCAAGATACAATTCACAGATGACTTGAAGCTCAAGAAGAGGGAAGACCACAGTGTGGATACTTCGGTCCTTATTAAAGAAGGGGGAATCATAACACCCATTGGAAGCAATACAGAGACTCCGTGTGGAAAAGAGACTGAAGGAAAGGCTGTCCAGAGACTGACCCACCAGGGAATCCATCCCATATACAATCACCAAACCCAGACACTATTGTGGATGCCAATAAGTGCTTGCTGACAGGAGCCTGATATAGCTGTCTTCTAAGAGGCTCTGGCAGTTCCTGACAAATACAGAAGTAGATGCTCACAGCCATCCAATGGACTGAACACAGAGTCTCCAATGGAGGAGCTAAAGAAAGGACCCAAGTGCTGAAGGGGTTTGCAACTCCATAAGAGGAACAACAATATGAAACAACCAGTACCCTCTGACCTCTCAGGGACAAAACCACCAACCAAAGAATATACAAGCAGGGACTCAAGGCTTCAGCTTCATACATAACAGAGGATGGCCTTGTGGGACATCAGTGAGAGGAGAGGCCCTTGGTCTTGTGAAGGCCATATGCCTCAGTTTACAGTAATGCCAAAACAGGGAAGCAGGAGTGAATGGGTTAGTGAGCAGGGGGAGGGGGAATGAGATAGGATGTTTTCAGAGGGGAATTGAGGAAGGGGATAAAATTTGAAATGTAAATAAAGAAAATGTTCAATAAAAAAATAGAAAAAAAATAGTCAACAGTAACCTTCAATCTCATATCCCAAGTATAACATCTGTAAGCTCATGTGCTGAAGATAATGATTCCAATTATGCTGTGTTTCTTGAATACTGCTGATATATGCAATGCTTAGTTATCTTTTGGTGATGTTCCAGAGTACAGTTTCCCAGGATAACACTACATGTTTTAATGACAGACAAAATAAAAGATAATTCTTAAATATGAAACCTTATTTTAATAAGCATTGTTTTATATAAAATTAGACAATATCATATATATATCTAAGATCCTGACACTCAGGAGGGAAAGGAAGATTCCAAAAAATTGGAGACTACCCTCATCTGTAGTGATATCTATGAGTGACAGGGCTGTAGGGTGAGAACATTATCTTGTTTTAGAAAATAAATAAATAAATAAATAAATAAATAAATAAATAAATAAGTAAATTAGCAGAAGAAAGCAGAAAGAAAAGAGATGAAAGAAAGAAGAAAGAAAAGGAAAATTAATGGATGGAATGAAGGAGGGAAGGAAGGAATGAACACTGAAAAAAAGGAAGGAAGGTAGGTAGGACTAAGGCAGTAAAATACGATTTTGTTTGAGATTGTTTGAGTATAATCAAGAATATTCATAACTTTTAGAATCAGGAATTTTTATATATCCAAGACAGTTATACTAATATGCAAACCACACTTATTCTTCTCAGTATGTCCTTAGCTTTGGCTGATCTGTCCTATGGAGCCTATAATTTTGATGAAGCAGAAGTGCTTTACCCTCAAATAAAAAAAAAATGCTATTTTTATGTATTCATTTTTTATATTTTCTCTGTGTGTGTGTGTGTGTATGTGTGTGTGTGTGTGTGTGTATGAGTGATATCATGTATGTGGATATGAGAGACAGCTGATTAGATTAGGTTCTTTACTTCTACTATATGAGCTTCAGGGATGAATTTGTGTCTTAATTTAGGCATTGAGTACCTTTACACACTGACTTATCTTATTCTCCCAATAAATGCATTTTTTTCCTCATGCATTGCGCTATATGATATTTAATTAATTTGGTTGGAATAATAAGATTTTATGTACATAGCTTTGTTTCCTCCATTTGGGTTGATAACCAATGCAAATGCAAGGATGGATGATTTCTTGCATTTCTATAGTTACAAATACTGATTTTCTGTTGCCTCCAAGATCCAGAAGCACCCTTCTGTTATTACAATCAACTATATTCATCTTTTGACAACTGTTTCCTACAGTAGGGAAGTATCTTGTTACTACACATAATCATGTCATGAAAATTAAAAAAAAATTATAGCATCAGAATATGAAGTGGGATTGAGCTTAGTTGGTATTCATTTCAAACTCTCAGAGACATTAGAGTGTATGTGGTCTTAGTTTCAGTCACCTTACTGAGTTATTTGGGTAATATTGCTCCTAAAGCAGCTTGTACTCCATCTGCACATTTTCATTCTTCCCACTGATAATGTATTTCATCGTAAGTAAATCATTTCAGGAGGCTATACCGAGGTGAGAGCATAAAAGTCCCCACTGTTACACACTATGATGCTCCCTACAGGGACTCCCTCACCAGTGTCTCATATTATGCATCAGCAAAGGTTTGTGAGGAATTTCTATATTACCCATGGACTTAATAAAGTTAATATTCATTAATATTTTACTTTAAGTTACAGCTTGAAAACATTCAATAGCTTTAATTTCTTAAGTAAGGATGGAAAGAGCAATAAACTTTTTACTCAACATTGAGAAAGTTATTGTAATTTTCTATTACTTAAATATGAAACTAGTTTTATTGGAAGAACATTACCCATGAAATCTATTTAAATAATCATATCATTGAGTTTTACATTTTAGCACTCAGCTTTCCATTGAAATGTTGTATATTTCTTCAAAACATCTTGGCTTGGCTGTTTCTCCTCCTTGGGTATATTTAACAATACTGAGCTTCAGGGAAAATGATACTTTTTTTTTCTTTGCAAAATAAACAATCAAAAAATAAGTTAACATTTGATTCAGATCCCTTTTCATAAATAAATTATAGTTTAAATTAAAATAGAACTTGATTACAATGTATCCATCTAGTAATAAAAAAAAACTTGAGGCATTATACTTGATAAAAACCTGTTGACTTTGGTGTAACCATAAAGTCAGCCAGTTGATGATGTGTTTATCAATAGCATGCTAAAAGATGAAATGTTAGTAAATAGCACAGTCCCACAGAGAGATTGATATTAAGTATAGAAGGGAGAGTACTCAGAAATTAGAGTATTTGTATAAATATTATAGAATATCTTGTACACATATGAACTGTATCAGAGAAGCTAATAACACTAAGGAACATGCTCAGTGAATAATAATATGCATAAGATTTGGAACACCAAGAATATTTAGAAATTTCTAATGCTGGATAGGGGTTATCTTCCTTTTCTTTAATTTTTCATTAAATCTCCTATGCATTTCTTCTTAAGAATTAATATAACTTTGTCAAGCTCAGCTATCAAACATATTTTCTTTAAGAAATGTAATCTTACAATGGCCAATCATAGATGAAGAGCTACAGACAACCAACATCTGCTAAGGGGGATAATCTATTTTGCTTTTTCTTTCTTTTTCTTTTTTGGACATACTCTATGATAAACTGTAAAATACAAAATGGTCACATGCACATACAACCAATATTGAATGGACTCAATAGATATCCATGATAGAAAAAAAGATCACATTTCTTTTATGGCTCTAATATCTAAAGCTGTCTATATTAAGAACTATAGTAGGAATTTATACCAGTAGAACACAGATTACTAAGGTGACCACATAACCTACAATCAACCCCTGAGTTTCTTACTTACGTGTGGTACCTAAGCTAGAATTTGATGACTAGGGAGGGAACTTCATTAAGTACATGGTTAGGCAGCTGTATCTGCTAGTGTAGGCAGATGCTTCTCTGTCAGGTGGGGATACTGAGAATGTAAAGTATTTTCATGATGATCCATAACACAAACAGTCTTAGAACTTGAATCAAACCCCCAAAGAAAAACATCTTGGCAGTTAAAATAAAATAGTCTTGAAGGATAATTAAGCATTGATACACATCTGGCACCGATTATTTTCTGGAGTTTTTATCTTAACTCACACACTGTGAAGCATGTCATGTTGACATGGACTTTTTGACTAAGAAGGTGGATCTACTTTGACTTTGATTGGAATAAATATACTTGTCATTTTTACAATGACATTTTAATAAATCATGAATTTTTAAATAACATTGTGCTTTCAGCTGAAACTTCAGCAAGTGAATTCATTATATTGAATAGTAACATAACTTTATATCCAACGAAGCAGCAAATAAAGTAGAAAGATAATTGTTACATATAAATACATCACTAAAAACATCTGAGGTCTTGTTCATACCAGCTAAATTACTCCCTAAAAATATAAACCCATAATTACAGCACACTATGTTTTGGAAGCTCAAAGATGGGATTTTGAGTGTTTTCAGAAGTTTGAAGTGATGGATAAGTTCACCCTGTCTCAAAAAATGTTATACAATATTACATATATCAAAGCATCTAAAGGTTCATTAAAAATATGTACAGATTTCATGCTTTTTTCTACCAGTTAATGTTTAAATTAATATATGCACATACATATTATCATAAACTTCAGCATGTTTGTGAATTTGTCAGTTGTCCATATCCAGAGAAGCTAGTTATAGTTTACAGAGTCAAAGAAACAGAGACAAGCTGAAGCTAGACAAGCTTTCGGTTTCTATTTTTCATAGCTCATCTTATCTTCTTGAGCCTTTTCTGTGTGCTTGGCCTTGTACTATTATTTTAGACCTTAGTATGCCTAAGCTGAATGGACACTAAATGGAGGAAATTTAGAAAAAGAACTGTACACTTTGATTTTTTTATATTTAAAGTATTATAGAAATCTTATCTTTAATAAAACTGATTAATCAAGGAGTTATAGTTAGACTGCTACATACTGAGGAATAAATGTATCCTGCAGAGTACATGTGTGTGCACACATGTGGGCAAGCACACATACACACACACACACACACACACACACACACCACATACTAACACACACACAAACACCACCACATACAAACACAAACACATACCACATACTAACATACACACACACAAACACCATGTACTAACACACACACACACACACACACACACACACACACAAACACCACATACTAACATACACACATACACACACACGCAAACATGCACACTGACACACACACACACACCACAGTTTTTTGCATTGAAATATGTGCTTCCCACCTGCTGTATATGTGGGACCCTGAACTCCTTTTTCCCTTTCTAATTCAGAGAGCACAAGGATAATTGCTGAATTTATTTCTTTCTTCCTTCTTTTCTTTCTTTCTTTTTATTTTTTATTTTTATTATTTATTTTATTCCACTAAAGCTTAACTTCAAAGGAGTAAATTAAATGCACCAACAGCATTGTCTCAATGTAATTGGCATTTGCCATACTTTTGGGACATGTGTCATGATGTAGTACTTTCTGTGTATTTGGGAGTTATCCTAAGAGAAATATAGAAACTCATTCTTTTGCCAAGACGTGTATTTGAGTGAGGTGCCAAAAAATAATCCATGCATAAACCTCCTGTCTAGATTCCAGACACATAGATGAGTAAACATGCAGAATTCACTACTGGAACTTGTGTAGTAGCAGGAGTGCTTTATAGTCAGGGTTAGATTGGCAATGAATTCAACAACAGGGCCTGAAGCCACCTTATGCATGATGAGCTGTGGTGTCTCCTCTGGAACTCTCTGGCATCAGTATGTTTCTCTGGGAACTATATTTTGGTGTTTTTGTTTTCTTTTTTCTTTTTATTTATTTATTTATTTTCGAGACAAGATTTCTTTGTATAGTTGTGGCTGTCCTGGAACTCACGCTGTAGACCAGGCAGTTATCTAACTCAGAAATCCACCTGCCTCTGCCTCCCAAGTGCTGGGATTAAAGGCCTGCGCCACCACTTCCTGACTTTGGTGCATTTTTTAAATGATCCCAATTTACTATCTACAAAGCACAATCTTCAAACATACCTCAAGCTACGGGTGACTCCATAAAGCTTTGTTAAATACTTCCTCTAAAAACAATTTAAAAGTACTTTGGGTTGTTTGCAATGAGCACTGTAGTTTACATACTCTAGTATCACTTTCAAACAATATACAATCATTATTTGCTTTGTATTTAAAATAAGTGACAGAAAACATATCTTGATGACTTCTGAGCATAGAAGCACTTCCAAACAGTATTCCTGTTCACAGATTTAGAGAATGAATGGATATGCACACTTCGAAAGAATCGTCATGCAACAAAATGATGTCATTTTGGAGAAAAATGTTCTGGAGAGATGGGCGTCTGTGTTCTCAGTTTTCTCTATGCACACATACTGTACAGACATTTCTTCAGTAAAATGTCCAGACAAACTGAATCTTCAACACCCAAAGTTGGTGAGAATCAATTTGTTATTTTTTTACATTAGAGTTTGACACATATTAGTTATTAATATATTATATAACCTAGATGATTTGAAAATAAGTACAGTATACTTTATTATTAATATGGTCTGGACAATTCAGTGAAATTTTTACTTTTAAGTCTAGATAATAAATAAAACACAATATTTCATTATTAATTTCAAGTATTTCATTATGAAATTAATTGTGCTATAAAAGTAAATAGTTCTCATTTGGATATATTATGCAAATTTATTACTGACAAATTGCTTACCATAACTTAATTAATTGACAGCAATGTATTATTTAATTTTCATATAAAATGTGAGATAAAAATATTGAAACTGATGCCGGGCAGTGGTGGCGCACGCCTTTAATCCCAGCACTTGGGAAGCAGAGGCAGGCGGATTTCTGAGTTCGAGGCCAGCCTGGTCTACAGAGTGAGTTCCAGGACAGCCAGGGCTACACAGAGGAACCCTGTCTTGAAAAACCAAAAAAAAAAAAAAAAAAAAAAAAAAAAAAAAATATTGAAACTGAAAAAAATATTGAAACTGTCTGTCTAGTTGTTTTACCCAGCACATTTCTAAACTAAACATGTGTACTATACATGTTTTTTAAGAGGTAGACGTTTATTCAGGCACTTTTGCATACAGTTCAAAAGATATACTATTACTCTGAAAATGTTTACAGATTGAAATTCCAATTATGGTATATAAATAATTTTTACTGTTACTCTAAAAGAAGATGGTAAACAAATGTTGTCTACCATTGCCAGTAACAAGCATGGTTTAGAATTCTGTCACCTTTTGACCATACTTTTGAAATGTATGGTCACCTTCAAAAATATTTTCTCAGTCCATTTGAAGTATTATAGTAAATTACTACATACTAGATACTGTAAAATAGAACAGAAATTTAGTTTCTTTTTGTTTGGGGAGTTTTGATTTTCAAGACTCAGTTTGGTGTCTGAATTTATTCATAAGGTTTTGCCTCTCAAGAGCCCCTTACCCTCAGGTGATAGAAGAGGAAAAGTAGGATTTAAGGGTTTTTTTTTTTAATTTTGTTTTTGTTTTTTATGTTTGTTTGTTTTGGTTTTGGTTTTTAGTACTAAAATCTAACCACTCCCTAAAAGGCATGGTCTCCCAAACCATCATGTGACTATCAAGAACTTTCACAATAAAATTTGAAGGAAGAAAACAAAAGTAATGAGGCCAAAGAAAGTTGTTTATTCTCCTTCTTCAACTTACTTGAATATATGATAAGTTCTACCAAATGCAGAATGAAATGGAAAAAGTATCTCTGGTTCTCTCTCTCTCTCTATCTTTCTCTCTCTCTCTCCCTCTGTATGTATATGTATGTATGTTCATTAGTATAAATGTTTTGTTTTAAAGTACTGAATAATATCAGATTTCTGTTATATTCATGATGGTTTGTTGGCCGCCTGCGCCAATGTTAAAGAAAGGATTCTTCTGGAAATAGGAGTTAGAAATAGATAGGAAAAGATAGAAGGAGATATGGCCACCGAAATACCTACCCATGTGTGGAAGGGTAAAAATTATACAGCAGAGTTTACTGTTCAGCCATCTTGAATTTAATGCCTCCCTTTGTTCCCCCAACAGCTAAAATACCTGGAGCATAAACCACTCCCCCCAAAATACGTCCATGTGATAGTCCAATCAGTGACTTCCTTGTTACTCTGTGGGGGTGGAGCTTTCGAATGTAACTAGAACCCGGTTGGAGGCGTGTCGAATAGCAGGAGATGGGCAGAGAGGTGTGGCTATCAGAGGCAGGTCTCAAACCAGGAGGGTTACAATGGTTTAAACCTAAAAACTCACTGTCAGAAGATCCTGAAGAATTTGCACACACATAGTATGTTGAATCATACTGAAGCTGTTCTGCAATAGCTTTCTCAGTTACCTTGACTAAACAGTTCTGATAGAACAAAAGTGTAATGCCCTTGGAATTTCATGTGGTAAAGAATGAAATAAAGAGAAGCAGAAGCAGAAGGTAAAACAGAAGAGAGGAAGGGAAAAGGAGGTGGTACTGGGGTAAAGGGGAAAAGAGACATGTGGTAAGGAGAGAAGAAACACAGCTGGATCTCTGGAGGTGCTCTCTTTAATTCAGAGTTGTTCTGTTCTCCAGAACCTTATGGTTGTCTCTGATTAAATAACTTGAATTCATATCATCATCCAATTTCTCCCTGGTTCTGAAAACACTCCAAGCTGGTTTTTTGTTTTTGTTTTTTAAATCTTTAATTAACTACAGTGTCAGATCATTTTAACTTTAGAGGTGACAGCTCTAAGTACTGGGGTGCTACTCAAGAAATCTTATCTATGCTTTACTTATGAGGTACATTTTCCTCAACACCTTAATATTTATTTTCTCCTCTGTCATTTTCCCCACTTTTTCTGTGAGTATCTGACACCATCTCTTCTATCAGATCTATCAGAATGGATGTAGACCCCATCCCTTCTGTGGCTATCAGTGATAGGATAATTAGTGGTTTCTCTGCATCTCTCATAGCTCCATGTCATGTTGGTTACAAGTGATAATTTAGTTTTACCTCATATTACTTTATTTATTTACTTACTATTCATTGTTAGACATGAACAACATTTATCATTTAAAAAGTAAGGGCTCAGGAAATATATTTCAAATGAATAGGAAATTTGTTATATTAATAATATCATGAATTAAAATACAAGTATCTTCAGAAGTTCTTATTGAGAGACATATATCTATACGTATCATACACATATTCAGAAGGAAATATATTTGGTTCTTTGCTTCAGTATTTATAATTTAGTTTTATCAGTTTTCTGTATATGGACTACTTTTGTGTGGAAGGTAGAGTCAGGTTGATGAATAATATTTTTATTGTTGTTATTTGCTTTTAAAGTATCTTTGTCAATTTGTTCATGTGATCATGTGTGTGAAGGACACATTCTCATGTACGTGACTATGCATGGGAAGGACAGATGTCAAAAAGTAATGCCTCCCCTGATTTTTGAACTTTGTTTTTGAAAATGGACTTATTACTATACTCAATGATGACTTGTCAAGTGAATTAGGTGACCTGTTAGGTGTTAGAATCCTCCTGTCTCTGCCACCCCAATGCAGGGCGAATTCATGCTGTCACATAAGGTTTTGGTTTCCATGTTGCGTCTAAAATATTTTAACTATTATTCAAATTATTTTCTTGGATACCCCAGATTGTTGATTTAAAAACAAATTAGAAGCGAAGCAGACAAAAGCTTCTCAAAAAATTTCAAACTATTATTTAAAAATTACAACTTCTACTAATAACTCACAACTTTTAATAATTCACAGATTCCTCAGAATCCATGCAGTTACTACTGTCATTCATCAGGAATCATTTTAAATCTTTCACTTCAAAGTTTTCAAATAATATTAGACAGTTGAGATTAAACCATTATGCATTTTTCTACACATCCAAGACTAGAAATCATATATTAATTTTTATGCAAAATTCTTATGTAAGGATAATATAATTGCTTGATTTATTCAGAAAGAGTTAACTATACATAAATTTCCCTAAATTTAATTTTAAATAAGAAAATTGAATGAAATTACTAGCTATCCATATTCACTATGTTAGGATGTTAACATTAGTCATGGGAATTAAGGTCGTTTTTAACTTTGCTTAATGGATTTTATGCCATCCTTTTTGCTTTATTATCCTGGGAAAATGTTTTGAGATCTTCATTTATTCACTTGTCTGAGTCCTCATCTTACCTCACTCAAAGATCTAATCAATCTTGTGCAATTTTCTCAACTGTTATAGGAGACTTTGAAATTCTTTATTGACATAAGTATACTGTTGCCATATTCTAGTCATTATAAATTTCTACTACCTTTGGACACCCAAGTTCCCATATATTTGGGAGCCAAGATAAACACTAATAATTAAATTGATCAAAACCTTTTAAATATAAGAGTAGTTGCTGAAAAACATGAATTTATAGGAGTAAAAGCTTATTTCAAAATATTAAAGATGTGGCTTTTTAGAAGCAAATGTGTCCTGAAAGTGGGAATTGATGTTTTGAACATACAAACCAGGCCCGGTCTCTTTCTATTTCTCTACCTCCAACTTTTAGATGATATGTAAGCTACTGATCCAGCAGCATGCCTGCCCATTTCCCAAATTACTCCCCATAATGATGTTTGTGAATTCATCGCATAAAGCTGTAAGCAAGTTCCCAACTAAATACTCATTATAAAAGTTGCCATACAATAGAAGAGCAATTTAAACATTAAATAATAATTGACTTTCATTCAATTATTTTTATTTTATGTATATATGCATATATATATACATACATATATATAATAGGTATAGGATAATTTACTATCTATATATTAGGACATATAGATTATAATATTTACATATTAATATTTCTGGATCATTTTTCTTATATTCCTGTGGCCCACATAGTTAAAAGGAATTGTAATATACATTTATATGCTTCAGTATACAGTAAATTTGAAACCTAGTTTCACAAGATTCTTTCTTTCTTTCTTCCTTTCTTCCTTCCTTTCTTTCTTCCTTCCTTCCTTTCTTCCTTTCTTTCTTTCTTTCTTTCTTTCTTTCTTTCTTTCTTTCTTTCTTTTTTTCTCTTGGTTTTGTGAAACAGGGTTTCTCTGTGTAGCCCTGGCTGTCCTGGAACTCACTCTGTAGACCAGGCTGGCCTTGAACTCAGAAATCCACCTGCCTCTGCTTCCCAAGTGCTAGGATTAAAGGCACATGCCACCACTGCCCGGTATTTCACAAGATTCTTTTGCAGAGTATTTTATTTTAAAAGTTGGACACGATTATAATAGTTTTCACTGCGTAAAATTTCATAGAATAATGTATTGTAGATACAGTAAACTAAGATATTTTACTCGTTTTCCTATAATCCATAAGGAAAATAACAACAAAAATAATTTTTATAATTTTCAGTCATTCAGAAGTTTTGATCTTTTTGTTATATATGTGTCTTAGATTAGAACCTTCAATATATTGCTCTGAGTGTGGAATCATTTAGAGTATATCCTTCTATAAATAGGTTATTGGTGGAATGAATTATGACCATAGCTAAGGTAGTCTTTCTAAATTACTAAAATTAATTCAACCAATAGGAAAGTCAAATATTTCTTTTAAGTACATATCTATGAAATTTCTTGGGTTTGACTTAAATAGCCAGGTTACATTTTTGCTATTTAAGATTCCGATAACTTTTCTTAGTTTCTTACATTTCTAGTTGTTGGCTCCCTCCCTCCTGCCTCAGTCAGCTAGCAGCATCAGAGCTGACAGAGCTGACAGCCTGAGACTGTCAGCTCACACCTGCTGGACCTAAAACAATGGCCCACTACACTGAGCTTTGCCTTGGAGGATTTCGGAAGAAGCTACACCTGGTTGCTGACACACCCACTGCCTGAGGACAGTGCTGAATGTAAACAAACTAGACTGACTGAGAACTGAATCTGCAGAGACCTTGACATCTCCACATCAGAGAACTGTGTTTACGTTATAGATATACTTTGTGCCTAGAGATTTTCGGTTTCATTTTGTGCCTGCCTATAAAAGCTCAAAACACCCCCAAGTAAATTGATGCCTTGATAGAACTCTACTTGGCCTCTGTGTCTCTTTTGTTCTCCCTTTGACTTCGCAGGTCCTGTCTAATCTCTGGTCTGAAGAGACTGACTGACCCAAGTGTAACCGCAGGCAGGTTTCCACATCTAATTATGTTTATGCTAGTTCTTCAGTTAGCCTTAATGTTGTATACTTAAGGTACAGAATTAAGCATGTAACAAAAATACTATGAAATGAATGAGTACTATCTAATATTAAGATTATAAGATTCTTTGAGATTTATTAATAAGCAATAGAGAAATAACAGAAATATGTAAAAGCAATAATCGTTGTAATTATCTGAGGATAAGAGTCAAATAATTTCACTAAGAACAATGATAATCTTTATAAGACAAAAAATAAATATATTTTTATTGTGCTATTTTTAATCTTCTATTTATCCCAAGATTTCTTTATCATTAGGTGGAGGTGTTCTGCTTGAATAAAACACATAATATTAAGTCCATGCAGTCATTTGGAATGATATAAACACTAAAGCATATATACACAAAACCACAACAACTATACACAATAGAAGTATTGATTTTTCTAAAAAGTAATGACTGCTTTAACATAATAATCATTAATAATCAGTAATTAAAATTCACTAACAGGAAATACTTGTAGAATGAAGAGCTTCATTAATATCTTCTGAAGTATAGTAAAATCTTGTATTGTAAAATAGAATCTAAGTCTAAGGCTTTATTTACTAAAGTAATAGAGTAAGATGCTAGACATGTTCTGCTTACTGAGGTTTAGCATCATGACATGAAGCACTATGAGGCTGGAATGGACACAGAGTGAGGGCAAGATGAAGAAAAGGAGTGAGAGATGTCTTACTGAATTACTGTTGGTCTCTCACCTCACTAAGTATGACAACATTATATTTTACCATCATGTTTTCAAACTTTTCCTATTTTTTAACTGAATATGCTTTACTGGCATATATTCATGTTTCATAGTACTGAGTAATAAAATGAACAATTTCATTACAGCATATATCATCTACTTTATTCTACAAATAGTATCCTTGAGCTTTATTCTACCAATAGCATCCTTGCTATCCTTCCTTCCCACCTCCTGATTCTATTGATTTCCTTTATTTAACAATTTCATATCCCCTTAAAAACATATAATATATAATATATATAAGATATATATTATATAAAAATATATAATATACATATATACATACATTTATAAACACACACAAATATACACACACATATATACACACACATATATATGTATACACATACCTGCAAAACTTCATGTATCTATGTAAAATCAAAGAATCAAATAATAGAAAAAATTTGTTATATAAATTTTGAGTATGATTTAATTAGTTTAAGATCATAATTTCTACTTGACTTTCTTACAAACTCATTTTTTTATGACTTGATAATAAACTTCTATTGGATATATAGACTGCAATTTGTTTGTTTATTTTTTGTTTGTTTTATTGTGTCTTGTGTGATGTACACAGAGACTGGTTCCTTAACTCACTCTTGTGATTACTGATGCAATACATTTGTATATACAAGTATCTCTTTTATAGCTTGTCTTATCATGATGCTGGGAGTGTGTAGCTCTGAGTTAGGTGGTTGATTTCTGTTTACCTCTTTGTATTTCTTGTTATTTGTTTTCATAATGGCTGCCATTCTGACAAGTATGAAGTATAATTTCAATGTTTTTAAATTTACACTTCTCCAATGGCTAGTAATGTTAATTTTTTTCTTTAAAAATCATAAAAGCCAGAGAACCAGGAAGTCAGTAGGAGATTTTATCTGATCAATATCAACACCAATAGACTTGCAAATGTGGTTGGGACCCCATCCTTAGGGGGAAAAACATCAAAACAAAACTAACCTACTGGCGCCTAAAACATGTTGACCAGAGAGCAAGAATTAATCAATTACTCTTCCTAGGGATAAGATATTTTTTAGTTAGCCAATACCAAATGGTCTACCTTGAAATTATACATTTTCAAACAATAATAGATGGACCAAGTAGCTAACATTTTTATATTTATTCATGTGCATCGTGCATATGTGCATGTGTGTGTGTAAAAATAATCAAAAATGAAGAAGACAAGGTGAGAGGAAGTGAAGTAAAGGAATAGGAGGCAAGGTAAATGGAAAGGTTGAAAGGAGAGATGGGAAAGGAGAAAATGATGTTACATTTTATTTTTACTTATTTAATTTTTATTAATCACTCCATTTGTTTTCATCTCAAACAATATCGCTATTCCAGTTTACCCTTCCACAAAGGGCTCATCCCACATTCACCCTCTCTCCCCTGCCCTCTACCTATATAAGGGAGCTCCCCCACCCACTCACACTCTCCTGTTCCAGGACAACAGCATCCCCTTATGCTGAGACATCAAATCTCCACAGGACCAAGGACTTCCCTCCCATTGCTGTCCGGCAAGCCAATCCGCTAATACATATGTACCTGGAGTCATGGATCCCTCCCTATACACTCCTTGGTTGGTGGTCTAGTCTCTGAGAGCACTGGTTGGTCCTGCCAGCTGATGTTGTTCTTCCTATAGGTTTGCAATCCCCCTCAGCTCCTCCAGTCCTTCTGCCAGCTCCCCTACGGGGTCCCTGAGCTCAGTCTAAGAGCAGCACATAAAATTGGAAATTTGTTTTAAATGTGAAATCTATTGAAAGGCTGGAGAATCGTAGAATGTATAATGTATAACTTTTACCTAAAAGCAGGCATGGAAAATCTCTGCCACAAGCAAAAAGAAAAAAAGGTAGAGTAGCTAGTTCCAGGAACTTAAAAAAACACCTTTCTTGTCCTGAGATAACCACAGAATGGCTTTCCTGGAATGACCACAGGGTGCCCTGAGATAACCACAGGATGGCTTTCCTGGAATGACCACAGGGTGCCCTAACGCCCTCTATGGAATGTCACAAGGCCCTGGCTGGTGTGACAATGGGTTAAGAGGTTGCCGGAAAAACCTATACATGACTCTTTGCTAGGTGATAAATCTATGGTTTGGAATTTACCCCATTTCCTCTCCCCCCGGTTTGTGGTTTCTGCCTTTATAAGCCTTGTAAAACCCCAGGTCGGGGTCGGACCCCTCTATGAGTCTAGACCCCAGCATGCTGGCCTGAGCTCTTGTCCTGTCTTGCTTGTAATAAAACTTCCTCATGTGATTGCAGCAAGTTCGGTCTATCGTGAGTCATTGGGTGGTCGCGTCGTCCCGAGACTTGAGTAAGGATCTCCCCAGTTCCGGGGGTCTTTCACTATCATGTTGAATATCTACTAAGAATAATTACTTTTATCCAATATAAATATTAACTGTCTTAAATGTTTTCATAACAATGGATAGATAATGTGGTGATTTTAATAAAAATGACTTGTAGGCTCAAAAATATTTGAATTCTTAATCATCAGGCAGCAGTGCCACTTGAGAAGGATTAGGAAGGATGGCTATGTTGGAGTAGGTGTGTGTGGCCTTGTTGAAGGATATGTGTCACTGGGGGTGTGCTTTTATGTTCCAGAAACTCAAGCCATGTCCAGTGGCTCTTTTTTTTTCTCCTGCCAGCAGATCTATATACAGACTTCACAGTCAATTGTACAGGATCATCTCATCCTTCCTATTACCATTTCTCCCTACCACAATGATAATGAAATAACCATCTAAAACTGTAAATAAGTCCAATTAAATATTTTCTTTTATAATTCACCATAGTCAAGGCATGTCTTTACATCAATAGGGCACTGATTAAGGCAATAACAAAATTTATTGTGATTTCATATTTCTTAATCACTTTATATTTTCTCCAATGTTGTTAATAATATATAAAACATTTGAAAAATAAAAGAGTCAAAATATGTATTGAAACTCGAAGATTCCAGAGGAAAAAACTCATTAGTAATGTGTAGTATTCATTGTTGAGAAGGCATGGCAATAATAAATATGGTCACTTGTGTCCCACAGAAATCATGTGGCTCACTTGCATTAGGCTATCAATTGGTACCTTATTAAAACAACAGGAGCATGGAAAAAACAAAAGTAATATTTTAATAAAATTGTTTGCCTGAGTAAATCTAAAAACTCAGAATTTGAAAGTAAAAATATCAGTGTCAAGTATGAGTTTACCCTACAATGTTTATTTTTCCAAAGAGAGCAAGCTATAAGAGCAATGTATTTAAAATACTAACACTGGGTATGGAAAAGCATACAGAAGCATGAATTGTCTTTGCAGTGGACTCAAAATCAAGCCCCTGAGTAACTGAGATTTGAAAGTTGAATCCCCACTGTTTACAGAAACTCAGGAGCCCTCAGGTAAAGATTTGATTTACATAAATTAGATCAATAAACAAAGGATAAACACGGGAAATGAATCAAAATACATTCACAGATAGAGTCATGCTCTTAAGGTTTGTTTAGTTGAATTCTTCATGAAAGATAAGCAAGGAACCTATTGTGTTTTTCAAACTCAAGTGTTTAAGCTACTATACTAATAATGCCAGAAGGAATTTGAGTACCTGTCTTAGGAAATTCACTTACATTAAAGAAACTATTCATCTACTTTCTCCAAATTAACTCTATATATTTATGTATCAAATATTAAGAAAAATCAGTAATGTTTTACTATGAGACTTATTATTAATGTTGTATGGAATATTTGTAGCTCTTATGAGTTGAGATACTATAATTTTACTTAAAATTCTTGTCTTTCACTATAAACTGCTTGCTAAAAAGGGCTAATTACTAAGATTCTTTAAATAGCTGTTCCTGACATTTTTTTTTACTAAAAATCAATTAATCTATAAATAAATTCTCTTTTCAAAATTCTTATGTTATAAAATGAATATTTTTTTAGGGTCTTTATTTTAACCCAAACTTATGACAATGAAAAATAAAATTATTTCAGCATACTGCCGTATTAAAGATTTCATTGACATGAAAGAAATAAAGGTATGACTAAGCTGAGCATAAACTCAGAGACTTGCATGCCTCTGTCTCCTGAGTACTTGGATTAAAGGCCTGTACCACCACACTTAGACCTAAGTTTTTTTAAAAATTCTTTTCCACAAGTTTGAACCTTGCCTGTTTGGGGTTCTCCCTTGAGGTCACCTCTCATATTTTTCTACTTAGCACCCAGCTTTTCTTGAATTTGTTTATCTCCTTGAGAACAGAATTTAGCTCCATTCTTCCTAGTGCTCCTTTTTGATGATAGAGCCTAATATGCATGGACATTAATAACAATAAGACATGGTTCAAACTAGGCTGTTTTGAAACCTCCTTTTCTAATTCAATTAATCTAAAAGTCTTCAATGTAGCCCAGGCATACATTTTTTTTTGATAAGGGCATAAAGCAGCCATATTCTTCACTAAAATATCACAGAAATGATTACTAGGTAACATACTAAAATTGACCCCCTCTGAAACATTCTGAGCCAAGCCCCTGCAGTTCAAATAATCCTCCATACCATTGACTTCCATGTTTTTAAAATTATGGCCCACTATGCCCCACTTAAAGCATTCAACTGTTTTCTAATCCATACTTCTAAAGTCTACATCCCTTCAAGCAAAAGCATGGTCAAGACCTATCACAGCAGTACAGAAATCACAATCCTTGGCACCAACATCTGACCTTGGTAGGGTGTTACTGCTATGAAGACACTACAACCATGCCAAATCTTATAAAGGAAAACACTTAATTGGGGATGGTTAAAATTTTGAGAAACTCAGTCCATTATCATTATAGTAGGAAACATGGTGAATTGCAGGCAGGCGGGAAGCTGTAGAAGAAGCTGAGAGTTCTACATCCTGTTTCACAGACAGCAGATACCGACTGTCACTGGATGTAGTTTGAAGAAAGGAGACCTCAGAGCTCACCCAACACTGACACTCTTTCTCCAACAAGTTCATACCTACTCCAACAAGGCTATACCCACCTAATAGAGCCACTTGGTATGGGTCAAAGCATTCAAACAAATGAGTCTATGAATATGGTCATACATATTCAAAACATCACACTACATTTTATATAAGTTGTCCTAAGGAATGACTTAATGTTGCAAATGATAGAAAAAGAATCTCATAATCATCTCAGCCTGACACTTCCTAACTAACATACAGATAGATGCTCAGAGTATCAACTTTATACATGAGGACTTTTGTTTTCTGCATTAAAAGAGATTTCTCTAGGACATGTCTAACACATAGCTCCAGCAAGAAAAACAGTAGTAGCTTTTATAACCAATTGTCTGCATATATGTAGAAGCCCATGTATGCCTCTGTTTCGTAGGGTTGGTGGAGTCCTGTCACATGCAATGAGTATTTCTTGCTCCAACCCCAGACCTATTTAACTTGTTCTAGTTTAGATAAAGGGTATACACTTGTTAAGGGCAGTAAGCAGATATTTCAAGACTTTAACTGAAATTAATGGCATCTGTAACCCTGTGTTTTTTCACCCATTCGCTTTTTTCCCCTGAAATAATGACGTTGAGACTTCTGATATATGAGTACATACCTAAGACAAATAGCTTTGTCTCTATTCCCCAACTGCCTCATATCTCAGGAATATAGCTTATTCTCTTCTAAGTGTGCCACATGGCTGCTTCCTGTATCTGTATCCTTCTCAGTTTTTGGAGAAAATGTCTAGCACTTGACTGTCTCACAGATCCCTCTCTCTGTAGGAACTTCTTTCTCCCTATTTCTTGCCTAAGCTTATAGGCCAACAGAATTTTTTTTTTTGATGGGTGATGCTTCCATATCATACAAGAGAGTCTTTTTATACATTACCAATCACCTTTTGTTACTAGACAGGTCTGAAACCATATTTGTATTTTAATGACTGTATTTGATACCTTTTCTCTTCCTCAAGAAGATTCATTGTTCCTTGCTTCTTAACATACAGGAAGCATTGCATCAATTCCTATATAATAAACTGCTTTTATAAATGGTCTTCTGGTACCAATGGAGCAAGTACAGAAGTATATCTGTCAAACATATTTATTTGTGTATTTATTTGTTTACTTAATTAATTTAATTTGTATCTCTGAGAAAGTACTGTCCTTGAAAAAACAAATTAAGATTTTATCTATCTTAATACCATACAATACCTCCATTTCCACAGCAAAAATATGAGCATGTTTTAGTATTTATCTTGAAGCATTCATTAAACATGGTTATCAGAGTGTAACTGAATCTGAAGTATTTGTTAGAATTTTCAATTTTAGCTTTGAAGCTCCTGGACAAGAAATAAAAAGTTCTGTAGCCTTAATGTCTAATGAAATATCAAGGATTCTGGGGAAAATCTTTATTCATGGGCCATTTACTCTAGCATCATTTTGAATGGTTATCACATACTATATATTATATAATTTTGAGGTTATAATAGAAAAATATCAAAAATAAAAATAATAGAATTAAAACAGGGATTGTCTTTATGAGTGGTACTTGAATTTACTTGTACATATTTTTAATATAAAATATTATCTTATACCTGTGGTTTTCTTGTCTGCTCGTATTTCTGGGTACCAAGTGCATACCTGTGTGCTCACAAATTGCAGAAAAGAATATCAGACCTCCTGAAACTACATTTACAGATGGTATAGATTTAGCAGCTGTTTGCTGGGAATTGAACTAGAATCTTCTGGAAAAAGAGTCAGTGTTCTTAACAACTGAGCTATCTCTCCAGGTTGAAGTTCAAAATGAGATAGATGAACAAGTGTAACAAGAGTATCAGTCAGAAGCTGTCTGAAGAAAGAGAATCTGAGATGTCTTGTGGGTAGAACTCACATCCTCATTTCAGGAGTGCATAACTAAGGAGCTAGAGATTTAAGATTCTTCTCTCATAAATTAAAAGAAGGAATCTCATAGATGAATGAAGGGTAATTATAAAAATATATCTTATTGTTATAAATTAAAGTCTCCTATGCTGTATCTAGCAGAGTGTGGAAAACAAGCAAAGCTTAAGATGTTGTTCCAAGAAAGAAAAAAAAAGTATATTGAGAATGTTATTTAGATACTTTTCAAAGAGCTTATACCAGAAATCAACATGGACTGAAATAAACTATATGTAATCGGTTGACTCCCTGAATATACTCAAATATACTCATGCTCAAAGCAGGAGCAGACCGGAAAGCACTAGGTGCTATGCTTTCTCTCCAGAGTCAGCCAATGAGATGATCTCACACTATTGTAAGCCAGCAATAGCAAGATAATGTGACAATATTCAGTGAGAAAGACATGTACATACATCAAGCCTAAGTTTTAAATGAAATAAAATATGATGAATTCTATGTAGTAGGCACATCTTTGTACAACAGTACTGAGGAATAGATATTTATTTATTACAGAGAAAACAAGAAGATGCAAAGCGGACACAGTGGTTTTATACTCGATAGCCTGTGTGGCAAAGAGTGGAGGAAATGAGAACAGGTGCTTTGGAGTTTTCAGCCGAGGAAGGCAGGGAATCTTCCAACAGCTGACATGCAAGTGTGAGCTTGAGACTTCTGAGATAATGATTTCTCAGGGGTTTATGCCAATGCAGGCTCAAATGGCTTTTAAAGTTCTGCCAGGTATGAGCCCCAATACAAGCAAAACATGTTGATGATACACACATAGTGTTGGAAGCTACTCTTCATTTCCATAACCTCCATGCAAATTGAAACCTGCTTCTGGCCATTACTCTTTTTTTTTTTTAATTTTTATTGCATTATGATGAGAAAAGTTACATGATTTCATTTTATCTGAATTTGTTAACATTTAAAAACATATTTTAAGAGAATTAAATCACATTCTTGTTTCCCTTTGTAACCCAACTCCTCCCAGAGACCTCCCTTCAATACCTACAATATCTTTTTTTGTCCTATTCCTTAAAATTCATAAAATATTATAACTAACAATAAAAATAAGTATTATAAAAGTTGTTTGATAAAAAACAACAATTTAACAGTCTTATGTAGACGCTTGTCTACAGCAATACTGAAAATACATATGTTTTTCTCAATATAAATTTTAAATAACTCCAAACATATTAACTGTATATTTCAAAATAAAGTCTTTTTGTTGTTTGTTTGTTTTGTATTTAGTAGAGTTTAAAATCTTGGCTCTTACTATGGTACAAGCCCGAAATAAGAACAATTTTTAGCCATTGGAGTTCATTGTAATAAGGCTGTATACTTCAATGCCCCTCACATCACCAAAGGCTTTTACCTCCATCTTAGCTAAGCTGAGAGTTGACAGTTCTGCTGCACCAAGGAATGAATTGTAGCATGATTTTGGATACAGACTTCCTGTTATGGTCAAAATTATTTGACTTGAGTGAGTGACTTTATTCTCAGCCCACAGAAAACAGGTCATATTCATTTAAGAAATGGTGTGTGTGTTAAGATGGTCTGTCCATAAAGTCATTCACCAACTGTTTCAATGAACTATGGTTCTGCTTGGAGGGTGGCACAGACATTAGGTGAGGATAAGAATTTGGTTCATTAGCTGTGATAATTTGGAAAAGCATTCATCTCAGAGAAAGAGTAACTTATAAAGTCTTCTTCAAAATTGATACAAGAGTTACAAATGTCAAGCAAAGCATTCAGTCTCATTCTTTGTTCTCTTAAACGCCACCTCCCAAGTTAATTGTCTATGTTTCTTTTGGCCATTACTCTTACCTCCCTTTTAATCACACTGCCTTATCCTAATAAGACAGCAGATATGTGATAGATACACTTAAACACACCTGACATATATTTGACCCAATTAAGGACACCATTAATTCTGTACAGGTCAGCCACTGATTCCTTTCTCATTATAAACAAAGTTTCAGGCTGATGTCACCTTCTATGTTACCTTCTATACAATTTTGCTTTCATTTTAACAATTTATGGTCAGATTAAATTAATCACCACTCTTTTCCTTCACTCTCATCAGAAAAGTAGGAAGCACCACTGAAGTAGGTGTGTTTAATGAATATGTGAAAAATCATTATTTTAATTCTATTTATAATTTAGTGTTTTAAATATTTTAGCTGATTAGATTTTTGTTCTAGTCAGATGATTACATATCACATTCAAATAAAACATTCCATACAGTATGATAAAATTGCAAAGTGATATATATATATATATATATATATATATATATATATTTACAGAAATAAATAAATTAAACCTTCTTGGTCCATATAATGTTGTCTGTCTGTATGTGATGTAGGGCTGAGTACTTGGTATTGGATGTGTTCACTGTTCCTGTCTATTAGGAAAAGGCAAATCAAAACAACTTTTCAATTGTATGTTATCCCATTCAGAACAGCAAAGATTCACAAAATAGCTAGCAACAAATGCTAGTGAGGATGTAGGAAGAAAGAGGCCTTCATTTATTGATGCTTGGAAACACACTCTGATCCAGTCATTTTGAAAATCAGTTCGGAGAATCCTCAAAAACTAAATCTACCACATGAGCCAACTCTAGTTCTAGCACCCTTTGGCATATTCCCAAAGTACATAACATTGCAATCCCTGGATATTTTCTTAGCTGTGTACTTTGACACTACTCACTAAAGCTAGTAAATGGAAACCACTGAAATATCCTTTAACTGTTGAAAGGAAAATAAAATATATTATACATGTACATTGTAGAATGCTAGTCATTTGAAAGAAAAAGGTGAAATCATGACATTTGCAGGTAAATGGGTAGAAATAGAAAAGATCATATTGAATGTTGTAACCCATATCCAGGAAGGAAAGCTTCATATGATCTCTCTCATGTGAGATTCCAAGTTCCAAATCTTCAGATCTGAGTCTAGACCCTGGAGTAGTCTCAGAAAAAGACAGTAAAAAAAAAAGAACCATGGAGTGGGCTTCAAGAGGAGAAGATTAACAAGGTGTCCATGATTTGAATGGGAAATAGGATACAGGGGGTGAAGACAGGTTTTAATTAGAGAGCAGGATGGTGATAAAACCAGAAAGAGGCAGTAGAGCAAAGGAATAGTAAGCAAGTCTGAAGGAGTCACAAGGCTTATTTATAGTGATTACTTTTAAGGAATATAATGTTTTAAATTAGAGACATCTCTTCTTTTACCTTATTGGCATTTCCTGGATATTTTGTGCATTTAGAAAAAGTCACTGGTTTAAGTCATCCTAGAAAACCATCCAGAGGCGTGCTTTGATGTTTGCTCTGAATTAAGTATTTATATATAATAGTTTTCTCTTTTCTTTCTCAAACTAGTGTTTTAGTTGCATTACATTCAAGAATTTATCTGAAACCCACCTAAATTATTCAGCATCTCATGCATAATAAACACAGACTTTTATAACCCTTATAATAAATGTTCGTCTGAGCAGATGGTTTCTCACCATGATCTGCACTGTAACCTGTGATTCATGGGTTACATGCCTCGGGGGAAAAAGTTTATAAACACTAGATTAACAGCATAATTACATTTAGTTTGGAGGAAAAAGTGACATTATTGAAGTAAAAGCAAACCTATAAGCAGGAAAAGTAGCAATCTGGAGATTCAGTTTTACACACAAAGCCATGAACTTGTACAATGAATTCCACAAAGCCACAAGAGCAGTTTTTATCTTTGTCTTCTTTTACAAATACATAAATTTAATTAGTAATGTGTGCTGATGACATTTTTATCCCCTTAGTACCTAATAAAGCTATTGTATTCTACGACAACATATTACAATTTCTTTGTCATAGATACATTTCCAGGTGTAGGATCTGGCAGGAAAGTAGAGGAGACAGTCTAAAACACTACAAGAACATGTGAGGCACAGAGAGGCACAGATCTGCTGAGTCTGGGAAACTGTGGCATTTCTCAAATGGAGGAGGTGATGGATAAATTATTTCTGATAGTACAAGAGAATGAAAGCTAAAGAGGCTTTCAGCACCTGCTCTGGAAGGACGAGGATCATAGGTCACTATCTCAGCTTTATCTTTCCCTTTCACATTCTGATGTGCATACTTGGGTGATATTAATTTCTGGTCCTTTTATACTCTGGTCCTCTGGTAGTTTTATGCTGATGAAGCCAAGGCATGCATATGTTTATAACTAACCTCACATAGTTCAGTCCTCTAAGGGAGAACATACTGCATTTTTCCAAATAATACTAAATGGAGAAAGTAAGAAATTCTTAAATGTCAGGGGATACTACAGAGGAATATCCCTTAGGTACCTTTAGTTGAGATATTTATCATTTAAAAACCTACAAGGATTGTGAAAATATCAAGTTTTGATATTTAATCCAACATTTTACACTTCTGCCAGTATCAAACACCTCTTACACGCAAGGATGTTAGTTCATGAAACAATGTGCTTGCTTATGAAATTACATATCTTGGATCTGGACTGACTAATAAATAGAAGATTTTGGAAAATAAAAGATGGCTGAGTTCCTCTCTAAGCAGATCCTATTATGAATCACATATTAACTAAATCAAATGGAAGCCAAACATTTTATTCTAAAATTATATAGGACATTACTCTTTTCAAAATGTGCTTCAGGCATATCCTCAAGTATGCAGGGAAAATTGCTCAGCCATGCTCATTAATGCTCTATTCATAATAGAAGTTGAAAGCACATTAGATGCCCATCAACAGAAGAATGGATACAGAAAATATCCTCCATTTGTATAATGGAGTATTGCTTAGCTGTTAAAACAATGACATCATGACATTTGCAGACACATAAATGAAACTAGAAATAAATTGTACTGGGTGAGATAGTTCAGATTCAGATAGAGTAATATGGTATATATTAGCTTACAAGTGGATAGCAGCTGTGGGGAACAATGATGACCATGTTAAAATCCATAAAACTACAGGAGAAAAGTATTACATAAGAACAGATAGAACTCATTAGGAAAGAGAAATAAATAAAGGTATGGAGTAATGGGTAAAGGCTGGAATGGTAGGATTATGTGGGAATTTACAACTACTGGGAGATAGAAAACCAATTTCTGAAGTGACAGTGGGTGTTTTAACTACTTTAGGTCAAGCCTCAAACAAAGGAATAGTTAACAAACTAATATTGGACTCCAATACATTGGATTTTTATTGTTGGTGGGTTTGTTTTGTTTCGTTTTGTGTGTATGTGTGTGTAAAAATAATCAAAAGTGAAGAAGACAAGTTGAGAGTCAGTGAGGTGAAGGAGTAAAAGGCAATGTAGATGGAAAAGTTGAAAGAAGAAATGAGAAAGGGGAAAATGTTATATTTAAATGAACAAATAAATAGAAACGTAAGAGCAGCATACACAATTAGAAATTTGCTTTAAATGTCACTCTATCATGTTAAATATCTACACATATTTATTTTTATCTAATGTAAGTATTAACTACCTTAAATAAATGTTTTCATGACAGTGGATAGATAATGTGGTGGTTTTAATAAGAATGACTTGTATGCTCAAATATTTGAATGCTTAGTCATCACAAAGCAGCACCACCTGAGAAGGGTTAGGAAGGATTTCTATGTTGGAGTTGGTGTGGCCTTGTTGGAGGAAATGTGTCACTGAGGGCTTAGTTTTATATTCCAGAAACTCAAGTCATACCCGTGGTTCTTTTTTTTTCTTTTTTCTGCTGCCAGCAGATCTATATATAGACTTCTCAGTGACTTGTACAGGGTCATCTCTTCCTTCCTACTGCCATTCTCCCTACCATGATGATAATGAAATAAACACTTGAAACTATAAATAAGCCCAATTCAATGACTTCTTTTGAGTCAACAAAATCATGGCATGTCTTTACATCGATAGAGCACTGACAAATGCAATAACAAAATTTATTGGGATTTCTTCTTTATCTATTTGTATTTTCTCCCATGTTGTTAATAATATAAAAACATTTTAAAAATACAAGAGTCAAAATATGTATTGAAAGTAGAAGATTCCAGAGGAAAGAAGTTATTAGGTATGTGTAGGTATTCATTCTTGAGAAAGTATGGCAATTATAAAAATGGCCATTTGTGTCCCACAGAAGTCATGTGGCTCACTTGCATTATGCTGTCAATTGGTACTGAAGGGCTGGAGAATTTTAGAATTTTAAAATAAGAGCATTTAATAGAAATGTATCAGTAGGAATATATAATGTATAACCTTTACCTAAAAGGGCATGGAAAACCTCTGTAACGAGCCAAGAATGTAGACTAGCCAGTTTCAGGAACCTGTTGGCCACAAAGGCTCCCCCACCCCAGTTAGGTCCAAGAACAAAAAGCAGGATATGAGCCATCTGGGTGGTTCCAGGGAACGGTCAGCCATAAAGTGAATAGCATTGAACAAACCACACTCTTGTGACTAATGAGTGTGCAGGATGTTTTCCTTATGACCCTGACTCAGTCAGGGGTTGGGTCCCTTTAGAATTTTCCACTGTCTTTTGTTATGTTTTTTTTGGTAACCTCCTCACCCCTATACTTTATGATTTTTCCCTTTAAGTACCCCTCACTTCTTGTGCTTGGGGTCAAGCTCCTCTGCCCTGCATGAGTAATGAACTCGGCCCCAGTATACTGGCTTCCCCCCAAATAAACCTCGTGTGCTTGCAGCATGATCAGTCTTTCGTGAGTTACTGGGTGGTCGTGTCATCCTGAGACTTGAGTGAGGGTCTCCTGAGCTCCGGGGGTCTTTCAGTACATTACTAAAACAAAGGAAGCATGGAAAAATCAAAAGTAATATTTTAATACACATGTGCTTTTATTGGATTTGTTTTCTATGTGTGTTTATTTTGGGGTGTTGTTTTTTTCTTTTACTTGTGGAGAGGTATGTTGGGTGCTCTTGCATTTGTTTTTTTTTGTTTTGTTTTGTTTTGTTTTTTAATTTTTTTGAGAAAAATCTTAAAGTCTGATGGATAAGGAGATGAGAGCATCTGGACAGACTAAGGGGAGGGGAAGAATAAGATCAATATATAGTTAAATGAAAGAAGTGCTTTAATTAGTTTTTCTGGAAGATGTAGTATTTATTTTCATTTTAGCATTTGTAAATATTAAGGAGGATATGACCCAGCTTACATATGACACTGATTGGTACTTCATTTTTTACTATTAACACTACAAAGAAATTAAAATACTAAGGAATTCTATACATTTATTATTCATCTTGATGTCTGTTTAGATTCTGGCTTTTGTCTCTTTGTACGGTCTTACTCTATAAGCAATATAAGAAAAATGTCACCATCTAGTCTATGTATAAATCATCCTTAATCTATTTTCTCACATACATCTTAATTGGTCTCACAAAAGCAATGAACACCAGCCTAGTCGTTTTATATAGCAAACTCTTTCAGTCCTCTTATTTCAAGATCTTTAAGGCTGAGATAAAGTGAAATGTAAGAATTTGGTCTTCAAAGATTAATATCAATCTGGCCCCAAATTATTTCACTTTTAATTACTCTTAAATATGAGCAATTCATTTCAGATATGAGTTTACCTCACTACAGACTCATTTCTCAGTAGAGAGTGCATATTTAATATATACATAATTTTTTTTGATAACAATATACATTCATAGAATGAATCTTGGTAGCTTTCACCCGATCTGTTCTGTCTCTCACTCTCTCCTTCTAACAAAACAGTTCTAATGTAATCTTCCTTTTCCTTTCTTATGACTTTGTTTTCATATGACCCAATGAATATAATTAAAGCTTCTTGCCTAAGCATAGGTGAAAAGTTTAATTACCTGAACAAATGTTCTATCACTGAATAGGGTTTTAGAACACTTGCCTCTTTTTACCAAACCATCTTTCAAATATTTTTATCATTTGATACTCAATTTGTTTCCCATACTTCAGAGACAACTCTATAACCTATTTCATGAAATATTTTAAGGCTTCTATAAGATAACAGGATCTTTATTTTGATTTCTAAAATACTTTATGTTTTTATTTCAGTGGGGAAAACCATTATGATTTGAAACACCAATTGATTTTGTAAATCTTCTTGATAATTTCATTTTGTGTGTATTTAAGGGAGTTTAATACACTATGATATTTTGTCTAATTTCATCATTTCCTCACCAACTCCCTTTTCTGTAACTTTAAACTAGATAGAAAAAGTAATTAATTTTGAAATTCAAATATTCAACTTTCTTTCTCAAAACAATGTCTTACTCAAAACAAGCAATATTTCCAAAATTTATTAACATCAATATTTTTAAATGAAGTGGGCAATTATGGATGCATATTTTTATATCATTATCTTTGTGTTCACAAAGATTAGTATAGTAACTTGTTCAAGTGGAGCTCTTCTGCTTTTCATGTAATCATCTGACTTACGAAAATCTCTATTGCTCTTATAATGTCAGAATATTTTGACACCAGCATCTTCTTATTCTCTTTTATGCTGCTGTAATCTGAATAATCTGTAATAATTGAAATTTTATTTTTTCACAGTTCTAGAGTTTGTGAAGCCTAAGTTATGAAGCCAGCATCCGACTTCAGCTTGTGTGTGTGCTGAAGAACAAAGAGAAAAGTGAGACCAAGTGGCTAATCACACAACACAGGGCCTTTTTATAGTGATAACTCAGCAACCTTTATATCATAGACACTTGCCACCCTCTCCTTTTCTCCAACGCTCTAACACTTCAGGCTAACCTTATAATGCCTGGTTTGTAGAATACACATCTAACCTGTTATGTTTAGTATCTTAGAACATTTGCATCTTGCCAGACACTTCATAACACAATTTTAAATGTCAAGTAGGAAACAAAAAAAGCAGAGTGTATGACAGATGGGGACATAAAGAGGCCTCTCCTAGCATACCTCACCTTATGGCATTTGAAAAATTGACTAATTGGGCTATAAATTAGATCATCAGTTAGATTATGTGAAATGAAAATTCCAAGGAGCAGTCTTCATGTAATTATTTTGTCACATTTGAGATCAGATTGAAATCATTGCAAATAAAATCTGATCCTCCACAAACCTTCATTATGGATTTTCTCATTAAATATCATTTAATCCCCATTTGCTATAATCATCATGGTTTTCTCTAATTAAACGCTAAATCCTTAGAGAAATATAAATACCTTAAAATGTGGTAATTAAAGAGATGAAAATTTTCTTATCTGAGTCATTATGTTCTAATTCTTTACATACTGAATTCAAAGGAAATGATAATATGAAATCTGATATAGACACAAAGAATGAAGCTCTATGTCATAAAGGAGTAATAATTACATCCATTGTTATCCTTAGTACTTTGTCTCGAATAATGTTTTAAACCATTTACTCATTAGGTGATGATGCATTCAATTTATTGTGCTCACACAATCTTGCCAACTAGCGTTGCAGAGTCTGATTCAAATTTAAGAACTGAAAACCTAATTGTGATTTAGCTATCATTTTTTTGATATTAGAAGTAATAATTATAATGAAGTAAAGTAGACCCATGCATTCCTAGTTACTCTCATGGTGTATTATTCATGTAGTTATCTGTAAATTCAGCAGTTTCTTTTCAGCTATAACTTTGATACTTATATGTGTAAATCATTCAATGTTTATTACCAGCACAGTTATAATTTTAAGGGAATCCCCTTTCTTGTCTTAGCGTGGTGGTATATTGTAAAACATTGCATTGTTTATGTTGAGGTGTCTGCGCTTCTGTGAGCTCCTTTGATGTTTAGTATGTTATAATTTTATAATAAAATTTGGATTTGGGGGCCTGAACATTAAAAAAAGTTGTTTTTATTTCCTTAATATTTTTTGTCTTAATGTTTAAGAGCACATGGTTTAAAAAGAGTAAAATGAAGAACATTGGTTTTACTTTGGGTTGTTATTAATAATTACTTTTTTCCAAATTATAAAAGTATATATTTTATTTTTAAAATATTAAAGACACCTCCATTAGAAGCACAGTCATTTTGTGAACATAACTCAAAAAATATATACTTGTTAATTTTGTGTCTCTTTAACACTCTACAACCTTGGATAATGCTCAAGTAGATTCTGCAGCATGGCTTGTCAAGAATGGAAATCAGGGTTTACACTCCTCATGGACTGAAAATGTGGAAAGTGACAACTGAGTCTGAAACAGATAACAACATATTGGTAATCATCTCTACAGTTTTATTTATAAATCATAATCTGTGTTCTTTGCTTTTGTAGTTTTTATTATATTACTAGAACCAAACAGAAGGTTTTACAAATGGTAAGGAAGCCCAATTTATTGACATAAATTCCCATCTCTCATGGTTTTCCCAAAAGAAAAATGCCAACTGACTAACAAAGCCACAAATAGAAATGACTTCTGATCCTAGTCCTTTTGTCTCCTGTTGAGCAAGCCATAGTGTCGGGGGAAAGAGAAGGCCATGAAAATTGGAAAGTATATACTAACCTGATGGGAATAATCAACCCTGATGGGAGCAAGAAAATGCATATTATCCACAATCCTAGCTTAGATATTCAGCTTCTTATATTTCACATCATAAACAAATTCAAAGAATATTTTTTTAGCTCTACCATATGTGTACTCCATGTTATTTCATGAAATGCCCAACATACCTGTGAGTTGGTCTGGGTCCAGACTCAATATTTTAGTTTTAGGTTCAGAAGTTTAGTCAAAGTTCAGAAAAAACAACTTCAAGGACACATATTATGAAGGATTCAGTTCCAAATATCAAAATTAATCCAAAGAAACCTGAATTATTTGTTATAGAAACCATAATTTGGGGGATGGATGTTAAAATTTATCTGTGAAACTATAGAAATCATCTATAGATAGATTATGTTAATCACTGTAGATAGTTTGTGTGCATACATTCTGAAATGAAATCTTAGAAGAAAGACGGTGATAGTAGAACAGGCAGATTGTCATTGCTTACTTTACAGAACTTGTTTTGAACACATGTAATCAGTTAAACAAAACCTAATCCTGCCTCCTGATCCCAAGGATAAAATATGTTTTCCAATTTTGAATAGCTACTTTTCATTCTCAACATTTGCAGTAGTCCTTCATTGCTTTCTGATGGGGTAAAATTGAAAGGAAACTGAAAGAAGTCACCTCCATGTTAGAGGAGCAATCAGCTTGACTCTATGCTTTCTTCTCATTCTTACATAAAATATTTCCTATAGAACTGCTTTTACTGCATCCCCAGACTCCAACTGGAAAACACTTGAACAATATATATCATTAATATATGAATCTTAAAATATGAAGAGTCCTGATTTCATTCTCACAGAGCAAAAGCTACTGTGTGTAACGTCATAAGAAAGTAGTTGATAGTGTCTTGGTATTAATTGGCATTTATTGTGAGCCTCATATATATAAATGCTTTGAGGCAATCAATTGATTTACTCATTAGAAAAGCACATGCTTTTCTTTGAATTATTTATAAGGAAAGCACAATTTAAACAGGGGAAATTAAAGATGACAAAGCAGCAATATAAGGCGTAGATAGGAGCAGTTATCTCATTTTGGCCTTGACATTCTAGTACCCAAAATTGATTCCTCTTTTAAAACAATGCTGCCAATGACAGTTTTATATGCTTCTTCCACTAAAGGAGCCAGGGGAATTTTCTTCTAAGTGACTGTTTTCCAAGTTACATGAACAAGTAAAAAAATATATGTTTATGAATGATGACTATGTGTTTGCATATTTGCTACATACTCAACCAATAATAAATCTCTCGTCCACAAAAAGACTCCAGTATATGCAATGTTCCATGATAAGTAGAACATGTTTCCTCTCTAAGTTGGTAATTTGGTTTACAAGAAGATAAAAAACAATCTATACATTTATTTTTACTATAAAAATTATTATGTATTGTTTATAAGTTACTATTAATCTTATTCATGAATTTTTATCACAGTACTAAGATTTAAAGAGTTAAGTGGTGACATTGATCTTAGTTCCAATTCACTTATTTTTCCAAATAATAACTAATTTGCAGTGGACTATAGAAATGAGAGAAAAATTATATGTCAGGCAACCAAAGAAATTATGTCATTCCATGAGGCTGCCTTAATCCTCTTAATTTTAATTGTGTTTTCTTCTACATGCTGAAAAATTTGTAAAATTTTGTAATCTAAAAATTGTCCTCACAGTGGCTACTTCAGTGGCCAGGTTTCTTTCTACATATTTTTAAAGCTGACCTCTCAAACAGCAATCTTCCAAGTCAGTGGAAGCCTTGAGCCTACAATCACTAAGCAAGCATAAAGAATGCAGTGGAACCAAATTGCACCCATGGCAACTAAATGCATAATTAGCCACTAGGACTTCATGCCAAAAGTACAAATTTGACACTCTATTGCACCTGTACTTTGTCACCTGCAGGCTCAATTAAACACATACATAGATTTGTCTGGACAATACATTTCTACTAAAAAAGAGCCAACTTAACTGTTATTTCTGTCAAAGGACATTTGGCCTTTCAGATCCTCTCAACAACTGAACTCTAGGCTATATCCTTATTCTCATTTTTTTTTCTTCTCTCAGGCAGTATCTTCCAAATAGTTTTAAAATGGAATTTATCTCCACATTGTGTCTTCTTCTGTGACTTATTGAGTTTGGTTTACCACACAAGGTTTTAAAATATTACGATTATGTAACATTGAAATGCTTTTTTTGTGTTTACATTTCTGTTTTTATGGACCTATACATGTAACCCTTCAGCACAGACAAACCTATAAATGATCATCCTTGTTTAATCATGTGGCACTGAGCTATTCTCACCACAATGGATTATCATGAGAATTTCAATTATTCTCAAGACACTACTTTTTATTTTAATGAGAAAAATTAAGGAAGATGGCATAAATGAATGATACTTTTGATTTTTTTATTGGATTTTAAATTATGTTTTCAGAATATTTGTTGGAAGGGTGCCTTTTTGCTTATTTCTGTGATGAAATCACCTTTTTAAAGGTTTGCAAAAAAGTAAATCTAATAGAGTAAGAAATTATTAAGCCCGACAGGAGTGGTGCATGCCTTTATCCCAACATTTGGGAGGCAGATGCAGGTGGATTTCTGAGTTTGAGGCCAGCCTGGTCTACAGAGTGAGTTCCAGGACAGCCAGGGCTATGCAGAGAAACCCAGTCTGGAAAAAACAACAACAACAAAAATATTGGTTTCTCATGTTAAATATGTAAAGACCCTATCCCAAAAGGCAATAAGTTAGCTGTATGAGATCATATGTCTATGCATTCCTATGAAGAAAATTGGTATGGAAACAATGCCCAACCTGAAAACGTGCAAAAAGATAACTTACTAGTCCTACATTAATCAGTTTTAGTGTCCATTGGATTTATTTGATATGCTCAATCGATTATGATATAGCACAGATCTGGAAGGAAAGCAATTAATATGAAGGAAACTAAGATGCACGATATTAATACCAAGTCTCTTTTTTTATTTCTGTAAAGATGCAAATGACTTATATCATTAACCTAAAGCCTTATGGTTTTATGACTTTAAAATATGGTTTTCTGCCTTTCAATGAAGTTATCATTTTGATATTCAATTATTTCTTCAAGACTGAGTTTTTCCATCTTTCTCTTTGACACAAGCTTTCCACATTGCTGAAGTTTTCTTTAATAAACAAAGCAGATATGTCACAACTCATTTATGCTTTTTAAAAAAAAATGTTGTAGAGAATCACTATTTAAAATAGAAGTTGCATATCTTGATTGCTATATGCAGAGAAATCAAAATGGAACTGAGCAGGAAGCTTCCTCTCTGCTGACTACTTCATAAAGCTTGGAGACAGGATGCAGGCCCTATGGGGAAAAACAAGCCACCTATTGTTTGACCTAGCAGCAAACTATACCAATTATAATACCACCTCACTGGCAACATGGTCCCAGTTCTGCAATAGTGGCACCAATTTTATGGAAGGATTGAACTGCTTTCTGAAAGCAGGAGGGAATCCATTGTTGGTATTGTGAATTCCAGGCATAAAAACATGTTTCAGGAAGGAACGAGGACCAAGTAGGAACTACTAATATTATAACCCATATGCTATTCAACTACATTCTAGTTATTTATGTTTTCTCAAAAACAAATGTCAGTCCTGGCCGCATTCGGAGAAATTTTCTCTGAAAAGTGGTGGATGAAGAGACACATTATTGTTCAAAGTTTTGAGAATAAATAAGATATGAATACTCATCAATGGATAGCACTCCTCTGGGGGTTAGTGAACATTATGAAAAATTGTTACCTGGAAAAAGGCTATGGAATTCTTCTCCTGGGCACAGTATGCTCATTTTAATAGTGCTTGTCTGCACTGAACCTAAAATGACTGAGGACATCCATAGTTATTCATGGTTAGAAGAAGAACATTTGGCCACTGATGCTTTCTCAGAAATGGGGAGTCATTGCTGTGAGTTGGGTAACTGAGTAGTGACCCCATAAGGCCTCAGTGGAGTGTTAGAAACCTACATTCACACAGATGGCCCTCATTGAATTCATCGGGTTTCAAAACAAAGCAAAGCCACATGGATGTGGAAAGGAGTTTGTAGGGAGGGAATTGTAAAGGCAGGAAAAACACAAGAGCAGTGAGAGTATAATCAGAGTAAAAAGTGAGCATAAAAGAAAATGTCATAGAACACAGGTAGGAAATTATCTAAAATAGATTTTAATTCATGAAAAGACCAGAAGATAGGACCAAAAAACTGTTCAATATCCCTTGGTAGTCTTAGAACAGTAAGCTGTATTTATCAAAATTAATTAACTGTTTCTTAGTCAGGATTAACTAAAATTTATCTTTTCTTTGGCATTTCTTTTCTTCCCTACAATGTTCTTCCTCTGCTCCAGAGCCTCGTATTGAATACAATGACATTTAGCTTTTATATTTTCCAAGATTTTCAATTTTTTTGAGACAGTCTTTGTTTATATTACACTTGGTAATTATGTGGAGCTTAGTCTTCACTTGCATTGTTTAGAATTTCTTCTTTTTCCTCCCAAGCTCACAGGAAGGTCAGCATCTTCTGACTCAGGATGTTACTGAGGCAAATGGTTTCCTGTCAATATTCATGTATAGACCAAGAACCAATTTACCAACACACTTCTGAACACTTATCAGTATATGGCCTGCTTCACATCTCCTCCACGTTTTTTACATATAAGATATTTTGGAAAGATGAAAACCACATGTGCAAAGTAGAAGGTGTTGTCTCCTTTTTTGCCAGAAAATATCAACTAAAATTGTTTTGATTTCTCTTGTACATCTTTGTCTATTTCTTTTCATTTGACTGCTTATTCATACATACCTGTGTATGATTACAGGTAGATAAATATTTGCTTTATATCTTGAGATAAATTAAAATAATATTTTTATATGGATAAAATTCTGTTTAGAATTGGTGTTGCTTTTATCATATTCTCTTTTACACTATGTGTGTGTGTGTGTGTGTGCATGCGTGTGCCTCTGTGTGTATGTGTGTGTGTTTGTTTATATGTGTATGTGTGTCCCTGTGTGTGTGTTTGTGACATTTTTTATTTTTGGCATATAAAAAAGAGACTCTGTGCACCACACATATTACTTTCTACATCTAAAGCAACCATTGCATTTCTCTGAAAAATACAGCTAGAGAGCAGACCTAGGCAATTGCTGGAGAGCTATAATTATTCTATTATTTTCTAATTTATATAGTGGTAAATTAAGTAAATTTAATTGAGATTACACAGTATTGGAAGTTTTGCTATTCCAAACCTAAAGATATTATTATTTTCAATAGAGAGCACATTTGCTTAGGTGGAGATAAAACTAAATTGTGAGCCAGGTTCAATGGCATGCTCCTCATATTACCTACATGCTTTATAACAAAAGAGAAATGTAACAATTTAGCAAATATACCATAGAAATAGGTATGCCTACTCACGCATCATTCATTGACATTTTATTTTGAATAAAAGATAATAATTCAGACAATGCCACATTGGCAATTTGAAGGAAAAAATAACTATATGATCTACAGTCATTAAAGTATTACATTTAACACACTATCTGAGTCTTATCTTTCAGTTCATATTCATTTGCTGATAAAACTTTCAATAGAATCAACTGTAAATCTCTATTTCAAGGATGTCCTTGTTATTGTGCATTGAATAGTTGTCCTCATCCATCAGTGATGAGGACATTTGCAAGAAAGATTCATTGAGTTAGAATAAGACTGCTATTTTCTAATACTTTTAATATATATATATGTATAGGTACATACATATATATACATATATATATACATATATATATAGCTATTTACTACATACTTTATTCTATAAAGACATCTGCTTCTGCTTTGACAGAAACAAATTTTTTACTTAAATGAATTAAGTATCTGCATACCAAGATGATATGCATAAGTCTATTCACACAACTGATTGTTCAGATGTCATGACCAAATATCAGTAAAAAGTAGATATAAGACACTATTTTTCATTTTAAAAAGCACAACACATGTATGCATTTATTTTGCAAAAAGTAATCTCTTTCTGATCCAAATTGGTATGTAATGAAAATCAATGGTTTTTAACTTCACAGTATATAGTTTAAAATACCAGAAAGTATCATCCTTATAATTTTTCTTTATATGCATTTCTGAAATGTATGTACAAGAGCTTCATATTTAAAACAATATATTCCCCAGACAAGTTTCCGGTTTGTAAGTCACAAAATAGAAGCATCCAACTTCAGGATTATTTGATTCATTTTTCACGACCTTATTTTCAGGGAAATTCTGTGCCAGGCTTTTGGTGAAGAATATAGCGAATAGTCTCAGCATTATTTGTCGCTTGTTGTAAAAATTTAATAGCCTAGCTCATTGTGTTATTAAAAAATAGAGACTACACTTCAACTTTCTTTAAGAAAATGGATAGCTTTCAACCACTTGGAATTTACTTAACGCCCATCATGTGCTGTCAGGACCCTTTAAAAGACAAGGTTGTTGTGGAATCAGTTCTCTTTCTTCTAGACAGAAACTTGAAAATAAGCAGTTTTATCTTCATTGGCTCACACAGCATCTGGCCCCTTTGTAATGGCAACTTCGAGATGCACAGTGCCAGCTTACTCGTGCCTCTTCACAGTGCAGCTTTCCTGCAGTACTAGATGCATTCTCATGGGTTCTGTCAGTCCCAGAAGCTCAGTACAGCTTGTTAGATGTACTGTCCTAGAGAAGATGCTTAATTAGGTCAAAACCATTCAAATTAAAAAAAAAATGATGTCTTCTTTTTTATTTTTTCAATTTTCTGATGTTTTTCCCAAGTATATTTGATACTTTAAAAGTATCTTTCCCTTCTTTTTTGAAGAGACCAAATTTTTGAAGGGTTCAGTTTATTTCGGGAATAAAACATCTAGCTTATAGATACAGAATAATGATCTTGTCTTATAAGTACTTTGAAAACCCACAGACACCCTGCCGACATCTTGAAAGCTCATTCTGCACATGCTAGAAAGTAAACATCATTTTCAAAGCTTTGACTTTTACTTCCTTTCCTGCTCTACACTTTCATTATTCCTCGGAGTTCTTCGGAATAAATAAAATAAGCTTATGTTTATTAATGTGCAAACTTCTTTCTTCGTTTTGTTTCTTATATATCTCTATGGGATTTTCTAGTAAAATTATAGAAATTACAGCACATAAGTATAATACATAAGCATAGTGTATGTGGTCATATTGAGGGACACTAATTCTTTAAATTTTGTTAATACTGTATACCAAATATGTACACTTATATCTTATTTGGTAGCAAGAAAACATTTTAAAATAAAAAACTGTCTAAAGATGTAGAAGGGCCAAAACAGGACTACATACTTGAAATATTGTCATTGCTTCAACTAGACAGCAGAGAGCAGTAGAAAGCTAGCCCTATGCAAAAATTAAATCATCTTAGGTTTCATTAATTACTAGCACAAAACAAACTTAGAAAATGTCTAAGACCAACATTTCTCCCTTGCATAATGATTTATTTTGTCCCTATTTTGCAGGTAAAGGAGAATAGTAAATAAAAGGATTAAAAATTAGATGTAAACTTTTAATTTTTCTTAGGAAATTACCACCAGCATGGGATAGACATTTTTTAGTGAACTAATTAGTGGAAATAGTTTTCCTCTTACATAATTGTAAAATTCTTGTTCTTTTTATCTGTTTCTGAGGGACTATATGTAAGTTTCATCACTAGAATTTCTATCTACTAGTTAAATAATTTAAGTATTTGACCAACCAGATCATTTACACTATGTCTTTGGATGTCTTTCACTTCTACCAGTTTCAGTTTGAAGTTTTATTTTACTGAATATCTTAAGTTTTCTCTTCTGTGAAATGCATCCTTATTAAAGTTCTAAAATGTCTGAAAATCACAAGGATCTACTTTCCCCTGAGTGCAATTTCTTTGGAGGAGTGACGACTATTCTTAAGGTTAGCTAAGATGAGGTGCTTCAAAATTCATTTAGTGTTGTTTTAGTTCGATTTCTCATAAACACTCCAAACACGTAAGAGGAATAGACCTTATCATGTGAAATAAAGTGTTAGGTTGACCCATGCGTGACGTCTGTAACTGAAACTCATTTGTTCGGAGTCTTGATAATTTGATTCCTTTGAGTTACTATTTGGCTCTGTTTTGTTTTATCTCACTTTAGCTTTTTCAGATTCTTAGAAATTCCATTATCTGGGGAATTACTACATCTAGCATTATTGGACTTCAAATAGACACGATAAAACAAACACAAATAAGGCATGGGGACAGGAAGAAAGCAGGTTAAGTTTCTCTCTCTATTAAGAATTATTTCACATTCAAATTCTCCTATTTACTTTCAAACTGTACTATTTTAGCCCAAGATGAAGTGGCAAATATGATGTTGATCTTCACCATCTGTTTGACTAGATTTAGAAGCACTGTGCAAATGTATCTCTCAGCATGTCTGTCAAAGCTGCTTCAGCAAGGGTCAAGTGAGGGAGACCACGTGACTGGTACTGCTCAATGAAATGGAGCCTAAGAGTGAATAAAAGAGAAAAAGGGATAAGTGAACCAGAATTCATCCCCAGGCTTTGTCACTACAGATAAAATATGATCTGCCCCTCTATGTCTGCTTTCATGCCCTCCCTGCTGTGTTGACCAGTATTCTCTTCAGGGGTTTTGCCGCCCTGTGGGGGTAGCAACAGTATCAACCGACCAGAACCTCCAGAGCTCCCAGGCACTGAACCACCAACCAAAGAGTACAGATGGAAGGACCCATGGCTCTGGCAGCATATGTGGCAGAGGATGGCCTTGTTGGACATCAGTGGGATGAGGGGCCCTTCTGAGGCAGTTCTATGACCCAGTGTAGGTGAATGCCAGGTCAGGAAGATGGGAATGGATGGGAGAGGGGAGGAGCACCCTCATAGAGGCAGGAGGAAGGGGGGTGGGATAGAGGGTTTCTGGAGGGGAGGCCTGGAAAGGGGATAAGATTTGAAATCTAAATAAAGAAAATATCCAATAAAGGAAATAAAAGAATATAAGTCATAACAAGATCTTAAATAAGAGAAAAACATTTCATACTTTGTTAGGGATCAGTTAGATAACATGCTCAACTACTATTCTAAGTTTATTCAGGACAACAGCATCGATAATAAAAAGATGCCACTTATATGTGGATATCCTTAACTCAATTAACATCCTCAAAGTCATATACAGAGGTTTGTTTCTTTGATGATTCTAAGTCTCATGCATCTGGTAATCAAATATAACCATAACATTTACACACCATGATAATCCCACACTAAGTATATTAATTTTGATTCATAACGTTTCATCTTTCACCCTTTTAAGTTCATGATCATATAAAATACAGACTATATGTATTACAGCTTTCAATGTCCTTATAGGTTTTAATAGTTCTAATACTTCAAATGTTCAAATCCTTTTCTCCTCTGAAACATAGGTAATTCTTATTGCCTTAACTATTGTATTGTTATTAAATAAAGGAAGGAGCTACAAACTTCCATTATACCAATACCCAGAGTACATACCTGCTTGGTAAAAGGGAAAGTGGGTAGAGGAGAAATTGTTGAACCAAAGCAAGACCATAACCAAGTTGAACAAACACTCTATCTTGGTGCTACATGCCAGATATCAAGGAACTCTCTGAGAATCATTTAGGCTCTGAGAACTTTCCATTTGTCCTGCAGTTATTTCGGCAGGAGTATAAGAATATTTTCCCCTTGAGAATGTTCTACTCTTTGGTTCAATCTTATTCTTATTTTATGATTTATCTTATGATTTGGACACATCCAATATTCTCAAGTATCCACTTTAACTGTATTTTCACCTTCACAGAATAACTCAGTTTTTGTATCTGTGAAACTCATTGAATTTAATTTTAATTGCATAAAATTTTGAGGAGCTGTTTCATGTGTTTTACTAATAAACTATCACTCTATATGGCTATAAGAAATGCAATTCAAGCTGGGCAGTGGTGATGCACACCTTTAATCCCAGCACTTGGGAGGCCGAAGCAGGCAGATTTCTGAGTTTGAGGCTAGCCTAGTCTACAGAGTGAGTTCCAAGACAGCCAGGGCTACACAGAGAAACCCTGTCTTAAAAAAAGTAAACAAACAAAAACACAAAAAACAAAAAATCAAAACAAGAAATGGCATTCATCTTTCAACTTGCATTCTTCTCACAGATCTCACAATACAGTCAAAGATGATTATATAATTCATTTTCCTTTTCCTTTTGTGGAGCTGGGTGACTATAACCTCCACTAGGCCATAGAGATGAGCAAACTGTATGGTCAGATAAAATAACAGTAACACTATAAGATTCATTTTATTTTTAATAAATGTCTCAAAAAACAGTTTAATGTTCCTGTAAAATAAATTCTAGTAAAATCAATATTTCAAGCAAAGCTAATGGTTATACTGTTTCACTTACAATATAAGTAATCCAGATACTAAGGCAGGAGAATCACAGTAATTGTGAGGTAGCTAGGATTATATAGAAAACTTTATCTCCCAAAAGTAGCCATTTTTTTAAAAGAAAATATCACCAACTGAATTAACCTTCAGTGTGTTTAAATATTTAATTACTTTAAAAATATTATTTATGTGCAAATGTTAACATGCATTTAATACTAGTTCTAATTTATTATAAATAAAAAAATTATATTAAATATAGCCCATCAATAGAATTCAAAATATCCATTAAGGGACCACTGTATTTACTGCATAATTGTTTTTCAGGATTGTAAGCATGTTCAGAGAATGCCATACAATCAAAGGTGTCCATGTTTAGGATAGGTACATAATGCTAAGTATATTAATTATACTTATACAAATACTTTCTGATTGGATCCCACTTACCAGTGTAGGGGAGTGCAAGGACAGGAAGGCAAGAGTGGGTGGGTGGGGGAACACCCTCATAGAGGCAGGGGAAGGAGGAATGGGATAGGGGGTTTCTGGAGGGGAGACCTGGAAAGGGGATATTATTTGAAATGTAGATAAAGAAAATATCCAATAAAAGAAAGAAAGAAAAAAAAAACATTTGTCAAAATGGACCTTTTCCCTATTTCTCTTTAAGTTGCTTTTATTACATATTTGATTATAGCAACAAGAACTATGAATAATACAGGAAGCTTATGTTTGGATCTGAGGTACCTCCAAAGGTCATTTGATAAATGTTTTGTCTCCTGCTTTAGCATTATTGGAAAGTGTTATAAACCTCATGGATCGGGGACTAGTTAAAATAGGTAGATCACTGGAGGCAAGTTCTTAGAGGATACATTTTTACATGTTAATCATACTTCTACTGTTTTCTTCTACCACACCATCTTCACCATGACTTTCCACAGGTCTGGAAACTATGAAACTTTCAAATAGTTGTCTGAAACCCATGGATCTCACAAGGAAAATAAGCCCCTCCCCTCTCAAATCTATCCTTATCATATATGTTATCAAACCCATGGAAAAACCTACTTAGACAGAAAGCCCAAAACTTGACAAGTCAAATAAGTATCTGAAAAAGCATGATAAAGGATAGTGGCAGATTTCATCAGTGCATGCAACTGTACTCTCAGAATTTGATTCAGTTTACAGAGACTTCAAATGATTTTTCAGAAAGTAGAAGAGAATTTTACTCTCCCCATTCTCTGGCAATATGATATAGTTGTGAGAAGATGGGTTTTTAATTGATAAATAGGTTGTGTCCTTTTAAACTGAAGGTCAAGTATTTACTGTCACCTCACTCTTCATGTTCTCTCATTAGAATGAGGAAATGGATACTTATTCTAGAAAGATATCTCTGTAATTTTGAATGGTGAGAAGGCTTAGCAGGTAAAGGCATTTATGGCGAAGCATGAGAAAGAACAACCTATATTAAAAATAACAATTTACACATGATGGGCAAAAAAACAAACATTACCTTTTTCTACTTTATTTTTTAACCAAAATAAATTGTAATAGAATAAAAGAGTCAGCATCCCATCAGTGTTGAACAATGCAAACCAACAGTGGGAAAAGAGCCCAAGATGAGGTACAAGTGGTAGAGAGAGCCACTCTACTACTACACATTCGGGAATCCCACAAAAACACTAAAATCCAGCCACAGCATGGACACCGAGGCCCTGCTGCAGACCTGGGCAGGTCTATGTTCCATGCTCTCTGTGTCCCTATTTCCTTCGCTTAGTTTATTTAGAGGAAATTTCTCCTGCCTTCCTCCATCCCCTTTAGCTCTTACACTCTTTCCACCATCTCTTTTGCAGGATTTCCTGAGTTCTGTATGGGAGGGATTTGATGATTACATCCCAGTTAGAGCTGGTTCAAACACTAGCATGATTAATATTTTGAATGTATAAAGCTCCATCTGTGCATGAATGGTTCAGACATAGGCGTTGGGGAGAGTTGATGAGCTTCCAGGTTGAATCTGGAATAAATAGGTAGAAAGGTAGAAACGGTACACATACACACACTGGGAATATATGTGCATGTATAAGTAATAAGAAAACATAGCATTATTTAAAGGACAAACTTGGGCATTTTTAATCAGTAATGGTTTGTTAGTTCTTGAAAAGATAAAACTGAATAATTAAAGATATCTCTGTAAGTAGATCCTGTATTCTATTGTCACCAATATTCTATAATTAATTTAAAAACATATTTTTCTCTCTAATTCTTTAAACTTGCAAACACTCAAGATATGTTACAGGTCTTATTTTAAGTCATAGTCAAACACTGATCTTCTCTACTTCTTTGTTTTCCTTGTTACAAAAGCATCCAAAGATCAAAGAAAAATTGGCTTAAATAATCGACTATAATTAATGCTGTTTATGTCTTGCTGTTTTATTTTTATCTGTGTAGGTTTGGAGTTCATTTCCTTAAGACCCATGAGCCAAAGCCACAAAGCCTAATTCATTAAAAATGTCATTTGTAGCTTGTAAACCCTATTCACTTTTAAACATTATGGCTTTGCATAATCAATGCTCAGTTCAAGATGAAATATGGATAGAATTCTTCATAATTCAACACCTTTTTATATGTTTAAAAATCAATAAGACTTTACTCAGCCAAATTGCATAATCTCTCTTGTACTTCTCCAGCAAGTACAAGAATCACAAATCACAGGCAAGTTAGTCATCATGGATTTTGAAAAGAGTGAAACTAAAAACAGAGAAAAGAAAATGCTGTTTATAGAACTAAATACTGGTTTTATTTTTTCTGTAATTTTTTTTTAGAATGATACTGATATTTTGTATTTAAATGTCATAGCTGACAATACAAAATTTTATAATTGAAGAAAATTTTAATTCAAACTAATACAGCAAAGGAAAATATTTAATAAAATAATAAAGTAGGAAACAAAATAAATAATTTTATATAAAGACATGAATATAAAAAAGATACAGTCAGTAGAATAAAATCAAAAAAATAAAGACATAAATGCTTTAAATTACAATCATGTTGCAATATTTACTCATTCATGTATGTTCTATGTCTTGATATTTGTGCATGTACTCCATACTAAAGATTTATTTCTATGCATTTTAAATAATATCTTGTTTATGTAAGAGCTCCTTTCAAACAAGTGGCAATAAAATTTTATAGCACCTCATACTGACACATTTAATTTATCTCTTCGTTTCTTTCCATTTTTTTTGAAACCAAATAAATCAACACAGAAACAATAAGGTCACTGATAGAACTTCAAAGAACAGATTTAATTCAGTACACTTAACTGGAAAACTATCAAAGTACTTAGGAGATGAAGTAATATACAGCAGTATCTCTTGATAGAGAATTACTACTACTTAATATCTTACTCATGAAATATTTCTCACTCATGGGATTTATAGAACACACTTCAACCACTGTATGCATTCCACTAAATTACAGTGGCAAATTTATTCCTAAGAGAGAGACTAGCAATGGTGGTAAAAACTGGGCTTTGCAGTAAGATCTCTGGAGAGCAGAGCCAAGTCTGATCCCCATCCTCTATAGTTTTTCATTATTTAGCAATTGCTTCACTTTGACAATTGGATGACCTGAGAGGATTGTAAGTAATGGGTCAGACTTCCCATAGAAGCTTGGATTCATCTGCCTTTCCTTATCACCACCCATAAGTGTCCTCTTTCTCAGTTTAGTCCTTGTCGATAAATTTGACTCATTTCTAATATCCATAGACTAGGTTAAAAAACCAGAATGCATTTCTCAAAGACCTGAACAGTAAGGGTCCAAGAATAGGAAGGCTACAGATTGATTATCTGGGTAGGGCAAGCATTATGGCTTGTGGATAACTATCTTCTGTTGTAGTGTTAGCTGACAGGAAGAGGGTTATGGTCAATATATGTGTTTATTTTCCTATGATGGCATTGCTCACATTCTGAAGTTTCTAAACTCATAACCTAAATTACATTCAGTGGTTCACTTCGTCATGCCATAAGGATTTTGACATTGACTTTAGGGAATACTCAGCTCATAAAATTAGTCTATAGTAATTCTTGAAAATTTCATTCATATCTCTGTGATCTTCTTAGCTTAATTTTCTTTGTTTCTCTGTATGTGACAGAGAATGATTTTTGAGTGAATAAATGAAAGAAAGAAAGAAAGAAAGGAAGAAAGAAAGGAAGAAAGAAAGGAAGAAAGAAAGGAAGAATGAAAGGAAGAATGAAAGGAAGAAAGAATATGGTCACTCAGGCCATGGTGCTCATGTAGAAACAGATACTAACTGTTGAGAATTTATTCCTTCCCTCTACCATGGTATCTAGGAATAAAAGGTGGGTCACAAATCTTGTGTAGCAAGTAATTTTACCTAAGGAGATATTCATTCATTCATTCATTCATTTTTTTTACAATTACTGCATGTAATATATGTACATACTAGTGAAAAGTATTTAACCTATATTTATTTTATTATATTTGTGAGAATGATATATGAGTGTGAATGAATGTCATACTGCAGTGGTACATTTGTAGTTGTCAGAAAATAACTTTGTGAATTTGGTTATTTCCTTCTATTTTTACATGGGTTCTAGGAATAAGACTCGGTCATCCAGGTTTCCATACAAAGCACGAGCTGTTACATCATGAACTTTTGCACCAGCCATGTATTCCAATCATTTAATTCCTCTAATCTAGTTCAGAATTTGCCATTTAATATATATATGTATATGTATATATATACACACATATATATGTATATATATACACATACATATATATTAGTAAATATATATGTATATATATGCATATATAATATTTATATTATTTAAAAGAAAAATGCAGCTTTTGTCTGATTTAGGATTACCATCCACTTGAAGTCCCAATTCATTACTCAGTAAGAAAATTCAAGGCTTCTTTAATGAGTAATGAATTCTTTAGAAATGGAAAATTAATCTGATGGCTTAAAAGCTATATCTCAAAAACGTTTACATGGCTATCATAACTATAGAATAAGAAGTGGTTCAATAAATTTTCATGGAGAAATCCAAATGGAAATGTTAAACAACATAATGAGTATTATACATTAGATTATACTGAACAATTTATTAAGTATTTATGCAAATAATTGTTACAAAAATCACTAAAAATATTTCCTCTTTCATAAGAATAAGATATGTGAATCCTTTGTAGTGGACAATATGTTCTAAGTTTAAAGAATAACATAGAAATAGAAATACAACATGCACATAAAAAACACACACAACATTCATACACAAATCTTTTAGTACTGTATATATATATACATATATATGTATGTGTATATATATATACATATGTATGTATATATGTTTGCATAGAATTGCTACAAAATTTTCTCTTTGTGTTTTGACAATGACTAAAATGAACCTTTTTCTGTGAAGTTTTATAATATCTGTCTTATTGATCTTTCATATCAGCGCTGACAGAATTTTTTTTTAATTTTAGTAATAAAAGAAACTGAAAAAGAGGTGAATAATCACATTGTTGTTTACTTGGGAGTATTAGCTAGGGGAAAAGGTTTTTTGTTTGTTGTTTTTGTTTTTTTTCATTTGTTTGTTTGCTTTGTTTTGTTCTTTTTGCCAGTCTTGTATTAAAGAGTAAAAGCCACAACAAAATGAAAAGGAAGAATTAAGACTCTGTGCTGTGTATTGGAATAGATTTTTAGGATCTACAAAGTGAATTCCTCCAGTTTTATCCATGAAGGAATGATATTTGAAAGCATCACTTTGGGTAGATTGTGAAAGTATGGAAATCATGCTGCCCAAATGTGGCATTTAGGAAGAGGGAATTGATCACTTTGATTATAGGTGCTTCCTCCAAGCTTGATGATTTGAGTTTGTTTCATGAAACCCATACGGTAGAAGGAAATAATTCCCAAAAGTTGTCACCTTACCTCTAGAAATATAACATATAGAAAATAAAATGTACTAAAGAAATAATAGAAGATTACAAGAAAAAACAATGTCTCCCAAAACATTGTTGCAATTTAAACAGCCGTCAGTGGAGTTCCAATGTAACTATTGACATCTATTTTTCTACTATCCTTTACTCTTGCATATTTATAACTCTTTGGTTAGGATTTACCCAAATTTCTAGTATTGTTATCTTATCTCAAGCATTTTATTTCCAGATTTCTATCTTCCTGTATTTGGTTTGGAAACATCTTTATCTACTCCTTTAAGGGTGATTTTAGGGGAAACATAATTGACCTGTAGATAAGTTTAGTTTTTTATATTAATAAACACTTTTTTTTTCCTGCATGTATTAGTTACTTTGCTGTTGTGATAAAACACCATGATCAAGCTCCCAGGGACTAAATCACCAACCAAAGAGTACACATGGTGAGACCCATGGCTCCAGCTGCATATATAACAGAGAATGGTCTTGTTGGTCATCTACAGGGGGACAGGCCTTTGCTCCTGTGAAGGATCTATGCCCCGGTGTAGAGGAATGCCAGGAACAGGAAGCAGGAGAGGGTGGGTTGGTGAGCAGGGGGGAGGAGGGAATAGGGGGGTTTTCAGAGGGAAAATCAGGAAAGGTGATAACAATTAAAATGTAAAAAAAAGGAAATATCTAATAAAAATAAAAATAAAAAACTGAATACTTGACAACACCCAGAGGAAGCTGCACTCCCAGGTGCTCTGATACACCCAGGATTAGAGGTAAGCAGGAACCAACATCTGTCCCAACACTGGGAGTAACTGGGTCCAGCTGGACCAGGTACACAGGAACTCCACCAGCCCAGTGACTCTGGTTCCTTCTGGTCTGTCTGGGCTGGAGTCCAGAGCAGACCTTGGGCACAAGCTCCACAGCCAGTCCCACAACACCCAGAGGAATCTCCACTCCCAGGCACTCTGACACACCCCGGATCAAAGGTAAGCAGGAACCAACATCTGTCCCAACACTGGGAGTAACTGGGTCCAGCTGGACCAGTCACACAGGAACTCTACCAGCCCAATGACTCTGGTTCCTTCTGGTCTGTCTGGGTTAGTGTTCTGAGCAGACCTTGAGTACAAGCTCTGCAGCCAGTCCACAACTCACAGAGAAAGCCACACTCCCAGGTGCTTTAACATGCCTAGGATCCAAGGATCCCAGAATCACAAGATCACAGAGTCAGCTTGATTCTGAGGACTTCTGACACAACCAGGATCACAGGAAGGACAGGCTCCAG
>NW_022196894.1:51213254-51244531 GCF_008632895.1 Mastomys coucha | reverse complement strand
CAAAAACAACAGGAAGTGACAATTACTTTTTCTTAATATATTAATTTGAAAACTAATATTACCAACATTCCTAATCGATTGAAATCCAATAATATGAGGAATTGGAAATTTGTTGATTGTCATGCAATGCTCTCTCTAATTTGGTAATTGGAGAAATAGGCCCAACATTGTGCAATCTATATTCACTGTTAGCTTGTATGTTTGTGACATTGTCTGGCTGTGTACAACATAAGGGTCTTGAAATCTTGCTTCTTCTATCTCAGCCTCTACTATTAGTAATAGTAGTAATAGTAATACTAATAGTAATACTATTATTAGTAGTATTGTTTATTTCATGTTTTAACACTATACTATGGTTTTCAGAACAGCTTATGTATTTCAAATGTATTCATATATCAAAAAGAAACATAGATGATTAACTAGGGAGGTGGCTTGTAAGAGAACAACAAAGAATGAGACTGAATGTTTTGCTTGATGTTTGTAGCTCTTGTATCAAGTTTGAAGAAGAGGACTTTATAAGTTACTCTTTCTCTGAGATGAATGCTTTTCTAAATTATCACAGCTAATAAACCAAATTCTTACCCTCACCTAATGTCTGTGCCACCCTCCAAGCAGAACCATTGTTTATTGAAACAGTTGGTGAACGACTTTATGGATAGACCATCTTAATAACTACACCATTTCTTAAATGAATGTAACCTGTTCTCTGTTGGCTGAGAATGAAGTCACTCACTCAAGTCAAATAGTTTTGACCATAGCAGGAAGTCTGTATCCAAAAATCAAACCTTCAATTCATTTCTTGGTGCAGCAGAACTATCAACTCTCAGCTTAGCTATGATGGAGGTAAAATCCTTTGGTGATGTGCGGGTCATTGAAATACAGCCTTATTACAATGAAACCCAATGTCTAAAAATTGTTCTTATTTTGGGCTTGTTCCACAGTAAGAGCCAAGATTTTACACTCTACTAAATACAAAACAAACAAAAAGACTTTATATATTCATGTTCATTTAAGAAAATACTAGTAGTGATATATTATTTTTAAGTATATAGTTAATATGTTTGGAGTTATTTAAAATTTATATTAAGAAAAATGTATTTTCACTATTGCTGAAGACAAGCACCTACATAAGACTGTTAAATCGATTGTTGTTTTATATCAAACAACTTTTACAATACTTATTTTTATTGTTATAATATTTTATAAAATTTAAGGAATATGACAAAAAAGATATTGTAGATATTGAAGGGGGTTCTCTTGGAGGAGTAGTGGTACAAAAGGGAAACAAGAATGTGATTCAATTATATTTAATTGAAATGTGTTTTTAAATGTTAACAATTCAGATAAATTGAATTCATGTAACTTTTCTCATCATAATGCAATAAAAGTTTTTTTTAAAAAACTGAATACTTAATGAATAAAGAATTTGTTTGGGTATATGACTACTTTGGCATGAAGTGGGAGAAGAGTCATGACAGGAGGAGCAAGAAGCTAAGGGCTCATATAAAGTGTAACTTAAAGCTTTAAAGAACACTCTGAGACCCACAAACCTAAATCTACCCAGACATTGCCATTAATTGGGTATCAAGTATTTGAGTATCTGAGCCAAATGGAGGATATTCTAATTCAACCAATTATACCATGGAAAGTTAATTTTACTTATTCATTTGTTCTGTATCCTAGGTGTCAGACATTTTACTATACAGCATAGAATAATATAAAATATTAAAGGACTAATAGATTACAATGACATTGAAGTGTGTCACTAAGAGTGTTACATAATTTAGTGAATCTCTAAAGTTCCAGTGTAAACCAACTATTGACTTCAATTTTATTATAAGCATATAAGTAATAATAAATTGACTATACTCACTTGTATATTAAATTGACTTAGGACTTAGGTATTCTATATTAACATTTTATAAGACAAGTTTTGGGCCCATTGACATAAAAATATAAAAATCTTACAAGATTTTGAATTATTTTAGTATTTTTTAATTTTCAAAGGTAAGCTACAGTAAGGCAAAAGGCATAAATATGATGAATAATGGCAAAATTGATGTATTAACTATACAGAATAGGAGACAATGTGGAACAGGGTATAGAGACTGAAGTGGATAAAGAATATAGTTGGGTCTTTTCAATTGTGTAAATATATTTTATAAATGTAAATATTATGATATCATTCAATACAGATAGTAGATCCATCAACACCCATCCTCTTTCTGTTCTTTGCTATGCTTAATGGATATATTCTTTCAGGGTGATCCCTATGTCCTGTAGGAAAAATATGTACTGCAGGTGCATGTTACATGAAAGAATTGAGTGATAAGCACAAATATACTTATATTATTTATGAGACTCAGCATTAATTGCTCAAGAAAGTTTATTCATGTTACATTTACATGCAAACAGTAGAAAAAATTCAGGATTTTGAGTTATCTACAGAGCATTTGAAAATATATTCAAATATATATATATATATATGTAAATATAACCACAAAATATCTTACCCAAGTGAAGCACAATGTCTAAAATAGCACTGGGATCTTTGTAGTAATCAGATATGAAATCTAAGGATTTATCTCTTAAGTGATGAAATTAGGAGTCATATTGCTTAAAATGGCACCAGTTTTTATAGCAATATAAGATCTTAGAATAGGCCCTACATACCAGGGATAAAGAGAAACCAATATATTGCTTCTCATATTCATCCTAACATTATCCTGGGGTATGACCATGCATATCACTTGCCTTCTTAGCCTGTTATTTCAAACAAATTTCCCCATCTTGGATGCATTGGTCACAGGATAAATAAAGAAAATGAGAGTTGTGAGAAGCATAAGTTTTACTCGGACCTCCAATTCATTATTTCCTTTCACAGTTCTTTAGACAAATTAATTTGGCCCATACAACTTTTTTATGATTTGAATTCTTTACACAGAAAAACAAAGAAGCCTCTGGCAATGAATAAGAATGCATTAACCTCTTAGAGAAATAATTTGTAGATGAGTTTTAAACAATTAAATCCTATCATATATTTATATATAATATGTATTACATATACATATATATAATACAATAAATTAAGATGCTAATATGACTTATGTGTTATAAATTATAACATGCAATTGAATTAACATATAAACATGAATAAAAGAAAGGTGAGAGTCTTATAAAGGCAGGCAAATACTCCACTTTTATATGTGACATTAACATTTTGAGGTGATTTCTTAAGCTTCTCATAATGTGAAACTGAATCCAAGTGGAAATCTTGAGAAGGTTTCCAAAGCACATTTAAAGAGCACTTAGAAAATCTGCTGATCATATGGACCCAGAACAACATATGAAGAAGTTGTGCCAAAATGTATTGGTTGTCAGAATAGCTAAAACATCTAACAGATTTTCTTACCATAACTGTGAACTAGACTCCAAGGAGATACAGTCTAATTTGTATCCTTACTCTATTTATCTGTCTTATCAAAAAAAATATATTATGAGAGAATTAAACAGACTCCCTTTGAAATTCAGGTACAGAAAGGGGATGAACCTTGATCCATGGAATGATGTAGTAAACCTAAATTGTTACAAGAGTTACAAGAATTTGAGTACCAGAATACTACATTAGAGATCCTTTTTTATTAATCATTCCATTCATTTACATCTCAAATGATATCAGGGTACCTGGAAGGGAGAGTTGAGGGGGAGGAAATAAGGAGGGCAGTATCAGGAACTGGAGGAGATCTGAGAGAGATACTGAGTGTTAGGAAATTGACCAAAAATATGTAGTGGGGGTGGCAGATGAGGAACTGAGGATAGCCATTGGAAGGTCCCAGACAGCAAGGAAAGATGAAGCTCCCAGGACCCAACAGGGATGAAATTAGAGATTCTTAAATCCTTTCTGTTCAGTGCCTAGGAAAATCTGGATCCAGTTACAATTTGAGCAATGTAGTGCAGGGAGAAGAAAAGGGGCTAGAATATGTGAAAAGAATCAGTACAGACTGGTTCTCCCCAGGTTCTGTATTCAATAAAAGACTTTCAGTAACCAAACGTCATGCAATGAAATAAAGCAGGAACTTGGGGTTCTCAAAGCACAACCATATTGACATTAGCAATGCTGGAGTTGAGTTTCTTCAAATACCTTTGCTTTGTAAGAGGCAACAATTACCAATTCATGTTTCCATTCAGTGGATGTTTGACTGTCTCTTAAAAAATTCTAAGTGTTTATCTGTGCTCAACACCCATTCTTGGGAGTCCCACAAAAAAAAAAAAAAAGACAGAACTGCAATATCATATGACTAGGATCTAGCTCAGACCTATATAAGGTCCATGATCATTATTTCAGTCTCTTTGATCCACTGTAAGCCTTACTAATATGACTCTGTAAGATGTATCCATTCTCTTGGTGTCCTACACTTCTCTGGATCTCTCCACTCTCCCCTTGTGTCTTGTGCAGGGTTGCTCTGGCTATCATTCATGTTAGTCTGTCTGTCTCTGCGTCTGCTCCCATCAGTTGCTTTTAATGTCTCTCTGATAGCAATTGGGCTATGCACTGATCTCTGATTATAGCAGAATATCAGTAGCAATTATTTCACTGATTATTTTTCCAGTTGTGTTTAGTTTTATCCTGGGGCTCAGGCATATCAACCCTCCAGTTCTTGGGTTTCCAGGCAGTATCCAGGCATAGGCTTCCTCTTGTGGGATGTATGGGCCTCAAGTTGGACAAGCAGTCTGGTTGACCACTCACTCAAGTTCTTTGCAAAGGTGACCCTACCAGATCCTGAGTAGAAACAAAACACATATGTCTGTATTAAGGAAAATTGTTAAATTTCCTGTATGTGAAAGTAGTATGAGAACTTCTCACCATATTAATGTATGGAGTAATCTAAATCATGGTTACAAGTTTCCATTTAATTTGTCCAAGAACTAACATAACATAAATATTATATATTGAAATATAATGTGTCTCTGATGACAATTGGAGTAGACATTGAGTAGAGCAGAATATAATTAGTAAATATTTTATTGACTTGTTTTCTCAATCATGTTTAGTTTTATCCTGGGTCTCTGGTATATCAAATCTCTATAAAAATACTATTGTTTACCTGATAGTGTTTTTCAGAGTTTTGGAAATTATACATTTTCTAAACTAGGGACATTTCAACAAATTCTAAATATTTGAAATACCATGGCATATGCTCTGTTACATTAAGAAAATGAAGTTTGAAATCACAAACAAAACAATGCAAAAAATGAAAACAGACATGGATAATTTCTATTATGTTTGATAATTCAAAAGTATGTCTCTTAACAATCCATTATGAAATAAATAAATTTTAAGATAAGATTAAAATAAGTACAACTACATACATTTACTTTACCTATGTAGAAACTCAGATGACAGTATGATTTACCAGCTCAGAAGACTATTAAAGAGAAACTGAACAAAAATAAAATAAAATACCAAAAGAAAGAGTACCTGGATACTCTGAGAGAATGCAAACATACAGAGAGAGAGAGAGAGAGAGAGAGAGAGAGAGAGAGAGAGAGAGAGAGAGAGAGAGAGAGAAGCTTGAAGCTTGAAGATTAACCAAGTTCCAAAAGCCCAGTATGGGTGCACATTCTACAGTAACCAGCACTCAGCTGTTCTTTCAATTTACCTTCCTCAGATAGAGGAATTATGGGGAAGAAGAGACATTTAGTTACAGTGAGGATGCACCCACAAACACACACAAAGAGAAAGAGAGAGAGAGACAGAAAGAGAGAGACAGAGAGATAGAGACAGAGAGAAACAGAGAGAGGCAGAGACAGAAACAGAGAAACTTCTGTGTCTCTGAACTTTTAGGTGAGGACTCAATTTAGTGTATTATTTTGTTAAGGAAATGTTTAAAGGAAGAATAGCCCTTTATACTGATATTATTTTTACCGTTGAAATTTGAAGAAACACCTGGAATTTTTTTCCCAAGTGTCTGTCCACTATCCTTGTCTCTTTCTGAACTTGCATAAAATACTATACCTGAGGTATTGAGGTAAACCAGTTAGCACTAACACAAGAGGCCTATCTGTGTTGTCCCAGATGTTCCAGACCAAAGGCTGAAACAGAAAAGAAAAGGCATCTTAAATCTTGACTGCTTCGCTGCTCAGGATTAAAAACAATAGCAAGTCGGGTAGTGGTGGCACATGCTTTTAATCCCAGCACTTGGGAGGCAGAGACAGGCAGATTTCTGAATTCGAGGCGAGCCTGGTCCACAGAGTGAGTTCAAGGACAGCCAGGGCTACACAGAGAAACCCTGTTTCAAAAAAAAAAAAAAACAAAATAAATATCTCAGAACAAACAAGACCACTGATTTGAATGGGTCCCTTTTCAAAGATGTATGAATATTAAGGACAGGCAAAAGAGAAGAAAAACTTTCATCATTTCTTAGAAAACTTAAATATTCCCATAGTTTGTATAGTTTCCTCCCTTATCAAAGAGATTAGAACATGGAGGTGAAGGCTTCATGTAGACACCAACCCAATCTCTTACCTTCAGAGAGCAATTTAGATGTTGTCCTAGGCAATGGGGCCCCACGGTCAAACTTCATAGAGTGACCTGTCTTAGCGTCAGCTTACGTGGTTTAGGGATCTCTATAGGAACCCCATAGGTCAGCAACACAAGCAATGCAACACCACCCCCCTGCTGGAAACCTTGCCTGGCTACAAATATGGTCTGTTACATAGTGTCCTCCATTACTATGAGTCTTCCTCAGTGGAGGGTCGAGGGTCACCCTCATAGGTTCTAGAAAGTTTGCACTTCACTAGGCTTCCACACTGCCACCCCAAATGCCCTTTAATTCCTACTGTCTTTCCCAAATCTCCCTCCCTCCCTCCCTCCCTCCCTCCCCCCTCCTCTCTCTCTCTTTCTCTCTCTCTCTCTCACCACTCCGTGTCTGGCTCCCCTCACTTCTTCCCCAGCTAGCCCCAGTCTACCATCGAAAGTCTTTTCTATTTTCCTTTACCGGGGAAATTCATGCTTCAATACCTGGACCTAAATCTCTCCTGCCCACAAGACCTGTTTGTCAGTGGTGGTGCAACTAATGTTTGTGTTAACTCTAGTTGAACACCACAAAGAAGGGCCCACGAGCTGCACTGCCTCAATGTCAGTAACAGAGACTGAATAGCCCAAAGTTTTAGGGTAGAAATAAAAAAGTGTGGCAAAACTTAGCAAAAGGAAAAAACTGAATAAGATGTTCCCTAATGATGTTCCCTATAGTTATCAATATTCCTCCAGCAGCAGATGGGAACAGATGCAAAAATCCACAGCCTAAGTTGTGTAGAGAAAGTGTGAGGTGGTTGTCTACATAGGGTCCCTCCACTTCAAACATGGCGAACCCTGTGGAATTGGGAGGAGGAAAAGATTGTAGGAGTCAGAAGGGACAGTTTGAAGTGAGCATCTTTATATACTGAGAGATCTTTCTGGCTCCATATAAGTTTGTTTAAGATTCATTTTTAAAATGAGATTCTATTTGAACCTTCAAAATACATTGAAATATAAAAAATATCCAATTCAGTACTCAGTAAATCACTTAGTAAGTAAGGTGACTGTATTACACAGATGAAGAATTCTGTTACAGCCCCAGAAATACACAAAATAAGGAGGATGCTGGGGCACATGCCTTTTATCCTAGTGCTGGAAAGTCAGAGTTTCCTTGGTAATCTCCAAGCCAGTAAGAAATCTTCTCTCTAAAACCAAACCTAAACAAAATGGTTGATAGAGCTACTATAGAGCAACATCAAGCTTGCACTTTTGCCTCTGTGCACACATAAAATACACACAGATGTATGTCCACATACATGAACACAGACATGGATATATGAACACATACATATTCATTACTTTTATACACAAAATACACACACAAACACACACACACACAAGTATTCATCTCAGACAAGCAATGGGATGAAAGTACAATAGCATTTAGAAGAAAAGTCATAGTATTAAAATGTATGTACAAGATTAAAAATAAGGGTTAATGGTCTATTAAGACATTGAGGATCACAATCTATTGTTTTCTGCTGATATGACATTCTGACCAAAAGAAACTCAGTATAAAAAGGTTATCATTGGCTTATACTTTATGTCACAATCTATCACTGAGGAAAAGTGAGGAAGAAACTCAAGACATGAACCTGAAGATAAGAAATGATATAAGTTCTTCTTGTTGAGATTCCTTGTTCCCAAATGACTCAAGGTTGTGTCAACTTCCTACAAAAGTATTCCCAGGAACCATGAGAAAAGAAAAGAAATAACACTTACATGAGCAATAATCTAAAAAGGAGACATAGCAGAGGATACACACACACACACACACACACACACACACATATATATAACTTTGATAGACATATGTAAGACTTTCAGACTAATGAATTTAGAAACATCTAATGAGTTGATTAAAAGGCAAAGGATTTAAAACAAATGAAATTACTACAACAAATGAAATCTGGCCATCACCGGGTAATAAACACAATGTGAACATATTTTCAGTTCTGTATTGGCTTATACACTACAATAAACTTATCAGTATTAAATGTCTTGATAACCTTACACAATCATTTAAATAGCACCACAAGATTGTGGTGCTCAGTCAAAAGAGTTTCCCAAGGACCTAGTTACACTCCTCACTTCTCATATTTCAGCTTAAACAGCCAATGATATGTTGTCTTGTGCTTTTTCATTCTGAAATTTCTTATACATGGAACTGCACAGAAGTATATATTTGATGTATTTTGCTGTTGTTGTTTCAAGGCAATAATTTTAAATAAATCTAAGATTTGTATATATTAGTAATCAATACTTTATGGCAAGAGTTTTTCAATAGAGGGAATGATCTTGGGGTTCTTTAGTGATGTGAATTTCAGGTTTATTGTGTCTGTAACAGAGAATTAAAGAAGACACACACACACAAGTAGTAGTGAAATAACACCTAGAATGTAAATGAATAAAATAGTAAAAATGCAAGAAATGAACAAATTAAAAATCAAATATACTCCAGAAATGGAGTGAAAATTTCAACAATCTAGGTCTCATTTGATTCCTCGTTTCTATTTCCAGGGTTTATAATTATAAAAGGAAAGAGAGGGATTGCTGAAGGAGTAGACATTTCATTGACAGGTGTCTGGCATTTCTAGGTTATAAATTTTTATTATACTGAGCTTCTGTTAGACCATGATCCTCTCTGTTATAAACATATGCTGAGTTGCAGTCTATATACATTACCTCTTAAATGGTATGTGATATCACAAAATAATTATGTTTAGCAAATTCCCAATCTAGGTTTTGTGTCCACATTTACTACTGATTTTTCCATAATGTTAAAGAATATTTGCATGTTTCAAGGGACTGTTCAGGGCAATTAAAGGGTCTGAAGGTTTTGCTTCCCTATTCTCTCGTATGTGTGTGCATGCGTGTGTGTGTGTGTGTGTGTGTGTGTGTGTGTGTGTGTGCGCATGCATATGTGTGTGCGTGTGTGCATGTGTGCGTGTGTGCGTATGTGTATGCATATGTGTGTGCGTGTATGCATGCATGTGTGCATGTGTGTGTATGTGTGTGTGTATGTAAGTGTGTATGTGTGTGTATTTAAATGTATTGGAAAATTGTGTTGACTTGTGAAAGGCTATTATGAAGTCCAATGCTCTACAATTTTGTATATTTACATCTTTGTTGTATTATTTTATGCTCTGAATATTCATTGCAGTAGAATTATGGTGGGGCGCAGTAAGTGTTAAAGCACATTATGTATTTGTTAAGTGAACAATCATGGTTCATAAGTTGCATACTTTGGTATAAAGAAGAGCAAAGATTTCTCAAAAAGTTAGATAGCTGGTAGACTTTGTCAATATTACTATATTTCCTCAGGAGAGTCACTGAAAACCTCAGTTTAACCTTCACTTGTCAAATGAGAAAAATAATGAGTCTCTGCCTTGGAGGAGTATGGTGAGAATTTATAACATAATTCTGCATGCAAAATTTTTTCTGCTCTTTTAGCAAAAGGAGTGCAAATTAAATACAGGAGACTATCTCATAGTTTATATTAGATTCTTCAGTTGTGGCATGATTATTCCTTCTGTAAGAAAAGTTAACATATAAACACACACACACAAGAGAAAAAGTAAAAAAACAAAACAAAACAAAAATATGTCTTATGTTTTCTAATGCCACAGAATAATTTTAATTTTTTTAAATATACCTTGAAGCTGTTAATAATTATACATCATTATTGTTGTTCAATTGCAACAATGCTATAAGCCTCTGGAAAAGTTATTTCAACATTCAAAACCACTAGTTTCTTATTGTGACTCACAGATCTTATTACTTAGAACAAACTGATTTCCACAGGGTCCAGGTCTTACACATTCATTTGTAAACAAAATAATGACTGAGAAACACATTAGTTGGGTGTGTGACAAAATTGTCTATAATTGAATCTATATATTAATCCACAATAAAGTAGAAATGTCAAAAGTAAGTTAGACATTAATTTACTTTTACCTAATAAGATAAATTGAAATTTTATCTTACCATACAATAGTCTTCCTCTTGTAGCTTGAATGATGCAAAGTTGAGGAAAAATGTAAAGAGAAAAATACCAGAATTAGAAGTGATTTAGATCACGATATAGTTGGAGAACATCAGACTTGACTGTACTAAAACTCTAATGGCTGAAACTTAACATAGCCTATATGCAATTTTGCATAAGTATGAGTGAAGACTGATATAGCAAAACAGTAGCAGTTCAAAAATATATATTGTGGATTCACAAAATACAAAAATCATGAGAATTTCAACAGATTGCACATTTCAGTATAAAGCAAAATGAGTATGCAAAGTATATTCACAGAATTGGAATCAACCAGATAATTGTTGAAATTTATGCTCAACCAGTATGTTTGTTCTATACTGAAGGATTTCAGCTAATAAATTTTCTGAGTAAGTTTTTCTCAATACTGTGTTATGTTCGAATTACATTAAAAGTAAAGAAAATAAAAATCAATGTCCAGCTGGGCAGTGGTAGCACATGCCTTTAATCCCAGTACTTAAGAGGCAGAGGCAGATAGATCTCTGAGTTCAAGACTAGCCTGATCTACATAGTGAGTTTCAGCATAGCCAGGGCTACACAGAGAAAGTCTGTTTAAAAAAAAAAACCAAAAAACAAAAAGAAACAAACAAACAAAAACTAAGAAACAACAACAATAACAACAACAACAAAACCAATGTCCAGACTATGCTCAGAGGGAGAGGAAGCACCTAGTCTCACAGAGACTTGAAGTGCCAGGGTGGAGGGAGGATATCCAGGGTCCCCCACCCTCTGAGAGGAGAAGAGGAGGGGGGGATGGAGGAAGGATTGTGGGAAGGGGTGACTGGGACAGTAGTGAGTGGGATGTAAAGTGAATAAGTAAAATGATCAATCAATCAATAAATAAAATTTTAAAAATCAATTCCAAAGAAAACCTGGGGTATCAGGTTCATTAGGTTTAAAGTGGAGCATCTGGTCTTAGTAATTTTTAAGACCTCTTCCAATTAGCATGTTTGATGGTATAGTCACAAAATACTGAAGACAGAACACATAGTATTTGAACTTGCACCCTCTTGTGATTTACTTACATTTTAGGTTTTGTGAAATTTTACAAGCACTCAAAGTTATCTAGTTAGATTGTTCAGCCCATAAGAAAATCTAACCTATAGCCAAGTTACCTTGTAAGAGTGCAAGAAAATATTAAGTAGGAAGCCTGGAGGACCATTCAAGTTTCTGACCTGAAAATCTGCATCTTTAAATTCTGTCTCCTTTTTCTAAATTTATCTGGATCGCGGAATCCTTAATAACTGAAACTATGCCATCTGTTCCTCAATGGGCCAATAAGCCAACATTTTACAAGTTTGAAATGGAAAAAAGAAAGTTAGCCAATGTAGCCAGAAACAAAGAAGCACAAATATATCCCACCACCTCCACTACAAGTCTGTGTTCCTCTTTCTGCCATCAATTAGAAGTTTAAATACAGACAAGAGGGTCATCACTATGCAGTCTTAATCAAGCTATGCACCAGTCTGTCACTGCCCCAACATTGTCTGTCCTGAAAGGTGGTCTGATAGATTGTCAACACTGTTTGAAATCATTTATCTGTAGAGAAGGTCTTTCTATTGTTGGCAGCAGAACTTCCATTAGCATGAGATTCCCTCCCCATGTCCCTTCCAAAAAATTCAATTTCTTGGTAACTATTATTTCACTGGTCTGATAATTAAAGACAAAGTCACGTGTTTCTTTATAATACCATAATTTCTGCCAAAAGTATTACATGTTTTCCAGTCTATAAACCATGTCTTGATTTGCATTTATAATCGACCAACTGAAAAAAACCTGTTATTTACAAAATGAAAGACAAATATAAGTAAAAATGATCAATAGAATACCTTGTAACGTTATACCTGTTAATAGAAGGACAAATTTAAGTGCCAAAAAATAATGATCCAAAAGGAAAGTTGTCCAGATCCATGGGGTTGGGTGGCCAATTTTTTTTATGTTATCATAAATCATCATTTGGCTTTTTATGCTTAGAAGAAATCACCTTACAGGATGAGAGGCTGAACGTGGGGTAAAAAAAATAAAGAGAAAGAATTAGTTTTCTTCCTAAAGGTCAAGTGAAAAGTATGGAAATTTCCATTTTTATGCCATGTGGATACAGATGGTGTCACTTTCTAGTTATATCTAAAGACCTGGTAATGACCCTGGTGATAGAGACTTCCCTAAAGGAGTGAGGCTTAAAGAGTGAAATGTCAATGCCCCATTCAGAGAATACTAATTTTCTGGGAGATTTGATAGCATTTTAAGTGTTCAGCCTTGAAGTGACCTACTGGGCACCCATTAAAACTGTAAAAAAAAAAAGACACCTCGATATACAGCAAAATGTAGGGCTACAGAACAAAACCACATAACAAAAACTAGAGAAATAACCCACCAAATTGCATTTAGCTTATTAATTTAAGAACATTTGTGAAAATTATGAAGGATGTTAATAAACTGATATAGCATTTCTGTGAAAGCTGTATTTGTCAAGTTTTTCTACTGGCCATTTTGAGCAATATTCTTTGAATTGTACATTTCTGTTAGTATAATCATTTGTCTTGAATCAAACACAAATATCTTGAAAAGCAACAGGGACTGTTTTCACTTCGAATTCTCTTACTCTTGACCTATGAACTTGCTAAAATCTTAGAACATTGTTTGGGGAGAAGCTTGTATTTCAGATTATTTACTTTATCACATTGTTTTAATGGATAATCTCCAAATGTGTTGGGTGAAGATTTGCTAAGACTTCTGAGGAGGTTTCATCTAGTGAAACATTTGTTTGTTTATTTGCAGTTGTGATTGAAAGAAAGAGGAACCTGTGCTGTGATCAATCTACTCTTTGTAATCCCCCACAAAAATGTCAAGGTGTTCAACTACAACTAGTTAGGAAATAAAATTCTTAGTGTTTTGTTAGGAAACCTATTAAGTAAAGGTATTGACATCTATGCTCTCCAGGCCGAGTAGGAGCGAATGTGAGAATAGCACATGTGAAAATATTACAGAAAATGAATAATTAAAAAGTCAAGATATAGAATTCAAATTGCTAAGAAAACAGGAACATGTTAAAGGAGTAATATTTTTAAATGAATATAAAAATTTTAATGGCGACGGATGAATAGAAATTAGTATTTCTCAGTCAGGTTATCATAAATTCCCCATCATTTCCCTAGACATTTGTCACTATTTTGAGTCTGGATTTTTGGCTATCACAATGCAGAGGTGATAATAGCACTGGAGAGAGAGCAGATGTCATTAAGCACCATGTAGTTCACAGGAGAATCACCCTTGACAGAAGAATCATCCACAATGCCAACAGTATGAGTTTAGTGTAAGGAAAGTCATGCAATGCACACTACTCAAGTAGCTGTTTTGGAATGGGTAACATGGAAAATTTCAATGATAATATAAGTTTACTACCAACTGAATTCCTTTTTCTATTCTAAAACCCACCTATGCAAATATTCCACATGTTTCTAAATGTACAACTCTTGGAAAAGGGAAGAAGTCAGACTATGATTTTCTTCAATTACATTTCCATTGTTATTGAGTAAACTATACTCTGAGTAATTTCCTCTAAGTCGTCTAAGTGCATGTCTTAAAGCTACCTCACAGAAATAGATATTTGTATATATTTTACCTTATAATGTTTATTTATTTGCAGTTTTGTTGGACTCCTAACAATGTGGGTGGGCACAGAGGTGTTTCGGACTCTTTTGACTGTTAGGGACATATTCCCTCCTACTGGGACACCTTAGCCAGCCTTGTTATGCGAGAGGACTTATGTCTAGTCAGTTTTGCATCTCATTAGGCTGTGTTGGGTTGATATCACTGGGAGACTTGGTCTTTTCTGAAAGGATCTGGGAGAAAAGAGAGTCAGGTGGCTGATTAGAGTAGGGGAAGGAGGGGAATCTGTGGTTGGGATGTATTGCATGTGAAAAGAATAAATAAAAGTAAACGTTTTATTTTGAGGTAGATTCATTCAGTCCTCGTTGAAATCAAATTCTCTCTGTAACTAAGGATGTCTTTGAGCCCATTATCCCTGTGTCCTCTATCTCCATACTGCTAGAATTGCAGGCTGATAACTAAATGTCTGGCTATGCCTGTTGGAAGATCAAACCCTGGGTTCTTGAATGCTACACAAGTTCTATAGCAAGTGAACCACATTTTTCGATTTCTGTTAATTAGAAAAGATTGACTTTTGTTATATTTGATTACATGTATGGGGCTGGATTTTTTTATTGTGTGTTCATCCTGGACACCCTGGAAGGTAGAGGTTTATGCATATTAAGTTTAAACTTCAGTCTTCTGAAAAAGCAAAACACTCTTTTAACACTGAGCCATCACCCAAGCCCTTATTCTGCATTTTAAAAAATGCTGTCAGACAGAACTACTAGGAAGAAGCTGTCTCTGCAGAAATAGATGGACTGACTAGAACTACAGAGATGAGATGTTGGAGTGTTACAGAACCAGAGGCTAATGTATATCCTGGGCCACCTGAACTAACATCCTAAAGAAGAGAGATAAAATGCCTTTGGCATCTGTTGATTTAGCAGACCACCCATCTCCCACCAACCAAAAGTTGCAAATGTCATCAGATGCCAGCTATGTGCAAGATGTCCATCTTCTCTCCACTTCTCTCATGTACCCTCCAATGTATTTTAAACTAGTCTTGATGTGTGGCTTCCTTTGGTCTGGAAGGCTATAAAACTTTATGAAACTGCCTCAACATTGGAACTTAGAAGAGGAGATAGTCTAAACTTGTGTCCTTGGCTCATGTTCACACAAATAGATTGCATAATAAACTATCATATGCCTTTTGTGGTGAAAGCTGCTGCTTTCCTGTTTCTATCCTTCTTTCATTGCTCCGTTTTTTAAGCTGTTTATTTTTATCTTTTGTATTAACAGTGTCAAGTTTCTGAACTGTGTTTATTTTCTCCATTTACTCTTTTCCTCTCAGAGGATAATAATGGGCTACTTGTTTCTTATACCATTCTGTAAGGAAAACTCTAGCCACTGCTCCTTGATGGCTAACATTTTGAGTCATCAACACTGTTCTCATTGTTTTTATTCTTGAAATCTCATCACCTGTGAACATAAGTGCCAAAACATAATTTTAAAGAAAAACAAGTATGAAAAAGAAAGCATTCTTGCCACAAAAGGGTCAAGATTGCTTTGACATTTGAGTGGATAATTAAGTTAATGCACTGCATCTTTCAAGCCCAAATTATAATTTCAATGAAACATTCAATTTAACAATATTTATGTGGAACCTGTTCTATACTAAAAATATGAAACATACTGTGGTGGATGAAAAGATGGTCAGGAATTTTTTTTTTTTTTTTGGTTGACTCATTCAGGTCACAATGACAAGTATCAAATACTTAATCTCTATTATTCAGCATTGAAATGCACAGTACACTTTTTTTAATAGTTGCAACGAAGTGCTTATGATAATTTCTTTTGGTACAAGGTCTCTTATTCTCTGGATATTTTCTGGTTGTGGGTTTCTGTATTTTTTCCCAACTATTGCAGAAGAAAGCTTCCTTGGTGATAGCTGAGAAGGTCATTGATCTATGAGTATAGCAGTGTAACATTGTAAGTCATTGTATGGCTACATTTTTTTGCTAGAATTGTAGTATTTGGTTTTTTCCTTTTGGTCCCTAGACTACCTGACCTCAGGTTCTTGCTGATTAAAGCAGAGTCAGAGAACAATCCGATCTCATCAAGTAATCCTAAAATTAAATCAGATATTGGTTGGTGAGTACCACAAGCTTTGTGCTGCTGCTGTATCAGTATAGCTTACAGATAGGATATTTTTTCTAGATTGAAGGGTTTGTAGTTAGAGTGGTTTCTCTTTCTCCTTTGGTAGTGTTCGGTCCCTCCCTTCTGCTTCAGCTGCAAGACATCAGAGCTTGCCACTGGAGACTCAACTCACGCCTGCCTGCCTTGCCTAACACAAAGGCTCACTACTCTGAGTTCCGCCTTCCAGGAGTCCAGAGAAAACTATGCCTGCTGGCTGGCAAGTCTACAGCCTGAGGACATCTGTTGTTGACCTCCTCCCCAACCGTGGACTGGGCTTCTGGCTACTCCTCGGAATGGAGACCTGCGGGATGCCCTAAGTCTCCACCTTCAGCCCTGCAGCCGGTTTCCCTTTGCCTTCCCCTTTGACTTTGTTCGGACTCTTCCTGACTCCTCCCGCATTGCTTATGTTATTCAAATGTCATCGTAACCAAGAGATTCAGTTTTGCTTTCTTGTATATAAATGCTGAACCCCCAAAGTAAAGGCGAGCATTGATTGAAAACCCTCAACTCAGCTTCTTGTCCTTTTGTTCTCGAACTCTGTGTTTCAGGTCTCCTTTCTCCTTTCGGTCGAGGCAGAACCCGGTTTGTGAAACTGCGGGACAGTTTCAGGTAGCATGCAGAGTGAATTCCAGTAAAAAAATCACTAGCATAAATTGGTGAAAATTCAAAGTAGGTACCAGCCCCAATGTTCTTTATTCTATGAGTTGTACAGGTGTTATCTTAAGTAATAGAACCATACCATTTACTTGTGGAGATCAATCAGCAGCATTGCCAATAGCTTGGCATTTATTTCAAATGTCCAGTTGAAGATCTGTTTCATCTGTTTTTTTGGCAATTTCATTTTGAACAACTTCAACATGTATATATTGTAGTAAGCTTATAGTGTATTAGGTTTTGAAATGAATGCTCAAATGTTCAATAGTTTTGGCTGTCCAACCCTGTATTTTCCTCCTGCATTGCCCTCTATCCTCCACTTCATGTTTGATTCCCCCCATTACTGCCTACCTTCATGCATCCATAACTATTTATTCTACTTCTTCTTCTTAAAGAGATCTTTATATTCCCCTAAGTCCCATACTCTATACATTATGTCTGTGGGTATCCAAATTGTGGCTAGATTGTCAAAAACTTAACAGTTAGCATTCTTATATAAGTGAATGTAAACTATATTTGTCTTTCTAACATGGGTTTCCTTCCTTAGGATATGGACTTTAGAGATGGGTCAGTGGATAAAAACACTTTCTACTACTTTAGAAGACCCATATTCCATTTACAGTATACAAAAGTTGGCTGCCAATTCTTTGTCAAGTATAGTTTGAGAGAATCCCACATCCTCACATCCTCTTCTGGCCTCCATCCAAGCATGTGCTCAGGTTATATATATGAAGGCAAAAAAAAACCTATATACAATTTTTAAATTGCCTAAATATGTTAGACATTCAATTGCTATATTATACAAACTATTTTAAGTGACAAAGGTCTACAAGAAAATCACAGGAAAGTTAAGAATTCAAAAGATTGGCTAATTTAACACATGATGACAGGTTTTGTAAAACTGTGTAGCAGTTATTGGGAAGGTACTGTCACATTTTGATGAGGAAAGCAAAGTAGGAGTCCAAATATTAATAGGTTAAGATGTCATCAGAGGAACCCAGATCCCTGAAGTGGGTGAGATGCTTAAAACTGAATTTTTCTGAGCTCTGAAAATTAGCTGCAATGATAGTGTGAGGTCTACTTTGAAACATAAAACTATAGATAGGATGATAAATTAATAAATGCTCTTATAGATGAAGAGATATAAATTTTATAACTACAGCAATACAGTTATGAAAGGAAAGAACAAATACTGCCAGCTTTCCTGCAGAAAACATCTCAGTGTTTGTGTTCTGTAATGAGTGGTACTAACACTCCAACATTGTATTTCCTGGCTTATTTAAATTGGCTTGTTCTCAAAACATTTCCAGTTTTATTTTCTCCAAGAATAGTTCATGGTAGCCATAGGTCTACTCATACTATCTAAATTCCACATGGACTGCCTAGATAATATAGCATCACACAATTATCCCAACACAAGACAATTTGGAAAATATCAGCAATTCTGTCTGTTCCAACTATAGGATGATCTAAGTCTTGCCCAGTCGATCCATGGATTACTGTAGTCAATATGGAAATATAAATTTGGTTTGATTATACCTAGAGTACCTAAAAATACATTATTAAAGAGGTTACCTGGACATATAAAGTAAATTTGAGGCTACAAAAGTTGTATCAGCTTCAAAACCATACAGAAAAAATGCCTACTCTATGATGCTTCCTTCCTAACCAACAGTAGATTTGAGATTCTCAGAAAAAATATTTCATATAAGAAACTTGTTTTGTTGGCTTCAGGCTTAGTAATTTTACTGCATAACATTATTAATTTATATTATTCTAAGTAACGGGAAAGAAGACCCACAAAATTTTATAACTGATGAAATTTAAAACACAAGCAGGCAAAACTTACTTTATTTTTCATGGGGTAATTTTAGCACACAGGGACAGGAGATGATGAAAGTACAATGACAAAAATGATGATATTCTAAAGGATATTTCTGTCCCTTATTTCTTACTTTGGCTAACAGGCTTTGAAACAATGAGGTCCAAGAAATTAGAATTCAGTAATTTCATGTAATAGAAGTCAAAATCCTATACCAGCTGGAAGAAGGACTTTTCCCCATGAAAGAAACTCTTAGCTTGTCAGGCACTCTTATAGGAGGGGAGAGGAGAGAAGCATGGGTTGATTGGGGGTGTGCTTTGCCTGGACTAGGACAGGTAACTGTACCTGTGGGTAAGATGGACCTGTTACTTAATCCTACTTCTTCTCCCAAGACACTTAAGATATGCTGTGGGCAAGTCATAGCTGTGAATAGCTTTATCTCAATTCCCATTGTAGTCTCTTTGAGATAAACCTTGTTTTCCTGCTTTTAACTAATATTTTCCCACATTAATAGACTTCTTATATGTGGGTGATAGATCCTGGCTTGTTAGGATTGCCAATGCATAAGGTCTGACCTTAAGACTCAAGTAAACTGTTTCAAAGGATAAAATATGGCCCATGAGCATATTTGTATTATTCTACAGCTCTTCATACTATTGCTAAACAATATCTCCAAGAAAATACAGAGCCTCATTACCCAATTATAATGCTGAAATATGTAATTATTTAAAATAATCTTCAATAAATCAATAAAAAACATGAACATCTCAAACAAATAGGAGAGTTATACAGACATTCTCTTTATATTTCGCAGAATCATGAAAAACTTAACCACATGGAATTACAGGTTTTTCTTCTTTCAACTTCACAAATAAATGTGTGTGCATGTGCATGTGTGCATGCACATACATGCACCATGCACATACACATTCAATAAAATATTCTATTGAAAAACATATATTCTTATGCTGTTGAATAAAATTTGATAATAGGCTTTAGAGGCAATTTGGTTATAGCTATTGAATTTATAATGTGCTCTACTCTGTAGTAGACTTACTGTAGAGAAATGATCCTTCAAGTCAGATCCAGAATGCTTACTGCATAATTCTTTGCAAATTGAAGTAATTGGCAAAAATTATGAGTCCATTGTGAAGTTACCCCTAAGTTTCTGCTTGATCATATTGAGACATGGTTAGGAGACTGATGCCTTCACTTTGTGGGTGTCTAGCTAGAAGTTTCCAGGTGGTCATATAGAGAGAAGATTTGATCTGAATGTGGATGTTACTGTCAAATAAGATAGGATGAGTAAGGAATAAAGAATGAAAGAAAGACTGCCAGAGAATGTAAGTGGTCTGACTATTTGGTTCCAGGCTGCCATGATGTGGGTGTTCTGTTGTACTTAGCCCTATTTATCTAAATGAACAGAAAACTTTTGTAATCATGAGCTAAATTAAGTCTACTGTACCCTTAAATTATTTATCTTAGATATTTGCCAGAACAATAAAAACATTAAACCCATTCATCAATACTTAATGACATAGTGACAAGATAATACAGTTGTGAAATAACTGTGGGGACTAATATCAAATGATCTCTATGACATTTCTGAGTAATTATAGAAACAAGTCCGAAATTTCTGTACCAATTCTGTGTTTGTGTGATGATTGAAAGAATAGGTTTGTATCTTTTGTAAAAGCAGAATATTTACTAATCATATTCACAAAAACAAAGACACAGAAAATAGGTTCCATTTGAGGAATTGGTGTTGGGAAAACAAAGAAGGACTTTGGTATTCATGGTTTAAACTCATGTCCATTTGTATTCTGTGTACTGTTCATGGCTTCTTATTCTAAACACATTTTACATCATAATGTTTATGAAAACATAAAAGAATAATAACTACTATCTCTTTGACTTCCTTGTAAAGGGAATTACTACAATAAAATGATCTGTAATTGTCACCAGAATTTCAAAGACTCTCTCAAATGTTTTAAAAACATTACTTTGCATTGTCTTCAAACCATTTGAATGACTTGAATTACATCTGTATCTAAAAATTCTGTTCAAGACTTTTTCTCCAATTTTTTTTTAAGTTCCCAGCTGTAGCACAAGTCTTTACATCTACTATAGCATTTTAATCCACCAACATGGCTGCCCCAAAGATATGATCTGGCTGGAATTCAGACATGATGCACAGTTTTAATCCCTCTGGCTAGAATAAGGACATGCCTTTGGTACACAACTTTAATGCCACACAATGATGCCTAACTGAGGGACAGACAAACTAATGAGCAAGATAAAGATTTGATAGAATGAGTCAGAAGTAGGATAGGACTGTCATCAGAACAGACAAAGAAAAGAGGCTACTTAAAGAGCAGTGAAGAGAGAATTGAATGTAGTTCAGTTCAGTTTCGTGCAATTGGGCTCAGTAAGGAACAGTTCAGTTTCTGGCATTCAGAAGCAGTCTTTCCATGTAAAGCAATTCAGTGAGAATCTGAAAAAAGCCAATTTGAATCAGTCAGCTTGGAAAGGGGTTTGAGACAGCATAGCTGAGTAGAACCAGCCAGCCTGAACTCGTTTCTGACCTAGAAAGAGTGAGTTTATTCATTAATAAATCTCAGAGGCTAAAACATTCTAGACCTAAGTTAGCAGATAGAGGCTGGAAGCTAAAGCCTTCAAGGTCAAAGCTTGTAGACTTTTAGCCTGTATGGAGGCTAGAAGATTCTAGAACTAGTCCTAGGGCCAGCCATATAGAAATGCTCTGTGACAGGAGCATGCTGTCCTCTGAAAGACTCCATAAGAGCAACTGACTCAAACAGACACAGACACCCTCAGCTAAGCAGTGGATGGAACTTGGGGATTCTTATAGAAGACCAGTAGGAACAATTGTGGATCCAGAAGTAGATAGGAACTCCACAGGAAGATCAAGAGTGTCAATTAACCTGTACCTTTGGGGCTTTCAGGGTATGAACCACCAAAGAACGTATAGAGGTTGGACCTAGACCTCCCTGCTTATATGTAGCATATTTGCAAGTTGACCTTCATGTGGGTCCTAAACAACTGGAACAGGTGCTATTCCAAAAGCTGTTGTTTGTATGTGGGATATGTTCTACTAGCTGGTCTGCCTTGTCTGGCCTCAGTGGAAGAGGAAGCACCTAGCCTCACAAAATCTTGGATTGCCAGGGTTAGGGGGATACATAGAGGGGCCCCAATCTACTCAGATGAGAAGGGGAGTGGAAGTAGGAGGGGGATGGTGGAAGATTGTGAAAGAGAGTGGCTGGGAAGGGGCAGTGATCAGGATGTAAAATGAATAAGTAAAATAATAATAATAATAAGTTTTTAAAAAATGCTCCGGGTTCAGCCCAAACAATGTATTTGTAAAGCTAGGATAAAGCTCTCATCACTTCACTACATCTAAAGAAATAAAAGCAATATTTATATTTATAAATAATCAGCAAGAAAGAAAAGCGAGAAAAAAACAAAGCATTAATTCACTTGGGCCTATAAATCATTTGGCCAGGAGTCCTTACTCTTAAAAAAGCAAATTTACCTAAGAGTATGCTAAATACATGGGAAGTATAATTATCCCATTACAAAGAAAATTATAACTTTTCATTTTCTTCCTTTCTATGTTTTCCTTTAAGATGCTTGTCAAAGCCTGGGCATGCTTGATGTTCTTGGCTTTCCCTAATTTTGCAATGCTCTATTCCCATTCTACCATGTGGTGTTTTAAAAACCTCCATGAATAAGGCAGCCTGACTTATTGAATCTTGGCTCAAATGTAATTAACTTCTCTCTTCATCTTTTCCTCAACCTGGAAAACGCTAAAATTTATAGCTAGTCTTCCCTATTGTTTTTCTTTTATATTCTAATGCAGTTGCCTTTGATTTTCCTGTCTTTAGTTCTGAGCACTTAATATTTACTTATAAATTGGTGTTGTTTTGCACTGTTGAAGACTATTTTTCTTAATTTATGATTATGATCTTAGCCTCTAATGGTTGAGCCATATCTCTAATATCTCCAGTCCTAATACTAGGGATATGAGGCCTGAATAGGGCATCTCAAGTAATGAGACAGGACTTCAGTGGAGGCATAAGGACACCAATCCAGCCACAAAACCTTCAACCTAAAATTTCTTCTGCATGCAAAATAAAATTGTGGGAGTGGCCAACCAATTGATACATATTGAATTCTATGCCATGAGAGGAATCCTGCCACAATTCCTGGAAGTCAGGAACTAGAAGCTGGATAGCCTAAAATCCTACGATAGGACAAAACACAACTGCCCAAAATTTCAATGTAGTGATTCCTAATGATATTCTGTAATATGCATAGACGGGAACCTAACATAATCATTAACAGATAGAATCCATGAAACAACGGATGGAAACAGATGTAGAGACTCACAGCCAAACATTAGATAGTGCTCTGGGAATCCTGCCTAGGAGGGGGAGGAAGGAAAATAGGAGGGGATCAAGAAAACCACAAGGAAGCACAGAGAATCAATTAAACTCTGCTTGACAGGGCTAAAAGAGATAGAAAAAAAAATGGGAAGCCTATGTGAGCCTGACTTAGACTCTCTGTATAATTGTTATGGTTGTATAGTTTGGTCTTCCTGTGGGATTCCTAACAGTGAGGGATAGTTCTACCCATGACTTTGTTTGCCTGGTTTTGGGGCCCCTAACTTTTACTGGGTTGACTTGACCAGCCTTAATGTGAAGAGAGGTACTCTGGTCTTAGTGAAACGATATGCCATGTTTGGTTGATATCTCTGGGATGGCTGGCCTTTTCTGAAAGGAAATAGAGGAGAAGTGGCTGGGAATACAGGTGATGAGGGACTAGAAGATAAGGAGAGAAATAAAACCATAGTCAGGATGTAATATATGAGAGAAGAATGAATAAAAAATTTAAAAAAATTATTTCTATCAATCTTGCCATTTTCAGTCTGTTGTTCTTTGCCTACAGTTGAGACTTTGCTAGTTTTCCCATTCCTTATTATTATATATATTGGTATTATCTTTCACGGTCATGATGGTGAGACTTCATGGATTTAGCTTTTCTTATATTTCTAGAATACATTGCTCACAGCTAAATACCTGTCCCTTTGAATCTTACATTCTTTCTGATCCCACTTCCACAATGATCCTTCAGCCTTACATGAAATAGCTGTGTTATAGATGTATCCTTTGTGACTGGGATCTGTAACTTTGTATTTTGTTGAGTAGTGGTTTTTCCTTAAGGGATTCAATTTGTTACCAAAGAAAGTTTCTTTGAGATATGATGAGAATTACACATTCTCTAGATAGAAGGATACATATTTTGAGGTTTATGCTGGTTTTCTTAAGTGACAGTTGCAGGTTTCTATCAAAGATTCATAACTTCACTAGACCTGTGTATTTGCTTACTTTTCTAGTAGCAGGTATGATTTAAATCTCATTGAGGGATCCCTAATTGCACATAGAGTTCTGATGGTTTATTTCAAAGTAAGGATTCCACTATTGTACCTTTAGGCTTATTGAGTCATGCTGGTGTTTCTTTGTTTATTTATTTTTGTGTGTTTGTGGCTCATAGTCCATTGGTGGGACAATTCTTTGATTCTCTAATATACAAGCTTGCATGATGCCTTCTGATACTGTGAAAGATAGACTTTAGAGAGTAGACGCTCCATATTAATCTGCCTTCCTTCCTATGGGTCCAGAAGCTTGATTTGTATTTCTTTAACAAAAATGTCTTACCTTTCATCTGTGGGTAAGATCAATAGCTGATAATATTTTTGGTATCTAATAGACAACCCTCATTTTTGTTTGTTTTAGGTTTTTTGTGTTTTTTTTGTTTTGTTTTGCTTTGCTTTGTTTTGTTTTTGCCCAGTGTTTGGGACTTTGTAAGTCTATTGGTCTTGAACAGAACATTGTCAGCATAGATGGGAATAAAAACATTTAAACTATATATGTTTATCTGGATCTTCATATATTACAGGTGTTTTTGACTGACTGTTAAGAGTATGATTTTGTATGACTTTATTGTTCAGATGTCCTTATTATTTTACTATACATTGTTATGTTCCTCTTCTTCCCCTTTACCTAACTAAAGACCCTCCATTTTCTTCATTTCCTTTTTCAGTTAACTTTCCCCGTACAGGTCCCCCTCTTACTTCTCCCCTCTTCCATACATCAAACTCTTTCTACTTTCTTGATTATTTAAGTAATTCATATAACCTCACATCTGAAGCTTTGGAGTTGAGAGCCTCCAATAAGAAAGAACATATAACCTTTGCCTTCCTTTTTTTGTGTTATATCATTTAATGTGACCTTTTCTTACAATTTCTGACCAAGACCAGTCTTGGCTTACAGAGGGGGTCCTGAGGAAGGGGTGTTTGTAAGCCACTAAAATATGAGTAGAAGTCAAATCATGGGTATAATTTGTTAGCCCGTGCTCTGTCAGAGACAGTTTTCTCAAGATCTTCAGACAGCTCAGCTCTTGCAGACCAAAGCCCAGGTTCCCTTTTGGTTATCCCATCAATTTGCATTTTTTTTTTTACCTTGGTGATTTGACTCCTAGGAAAAGACAGGAACCATATTATTCTTAACGTTGCAAATGAATTCTGAGATCTGCCTGCCTTTACAAGCAGAGAACATAATCTGGCTAGCAAGATCTGGCTCTTAAATCAACTCCTAACACACCTGAGCCAAAATTCACTCTGCCCTGGCTGACTTTGAACTCAGAAATTTGCTTGCCTTTATATCTTTCTGACCAGCTGGCTCATAGTACAGCTGCCTCTGATTTTTTTAGGTCCATGAAGCCTCTCAGATAATTCATATTGTATCCTTATATTTTGCTTTGTTGAGAAGTTACATATTTTTTTAACTCGTGTTTTCAGTGTTCTTTCCTACATCCTTAAGGGTTGTCTTGAAGATCACAACATTTACTTTTGCTAAGGAACAGAGATACCCTCTTAGCCTCCAAGACTGGTTCAGTTTCTAATTATCATAGATTCATTAACTTTAACAGGGAGAGCAGTTTCCAAAGAAGGAAGATGAAAATAAGAACATTATTATAAAAACAAGCCTTATGCCCACAACGACTTTCAACACTCTTGGAGGCTCTAGCCCTGCTGCCTTGCCTTACTCTCCCTATAGCTTCTTACTCTTGTGCTTGAAACACTAGGTGGAATAGTACATGCAGTGAAGAAAATTAAATTAAATGGATATTGATAGGAAATTAAAAAGTCAAACCATCCCTGTTTACATATGATGCAATAATATACTTAAGAGATTTCAAATTTCCTATCAGAAAACTTCTACATTTACAAAAGAAAAATCAGCAACAAGGAAGGACACAGAATTAATGTGAATGTACCGGGAGGTGTTGGGCTTTGGTAGTCCTTGTTTAATGGAAAGGGTACCACTACTGACTGAGTGACCATTTATCACACTTTACCCTCACTATTCTATGGGAATCAAGGCAAACAATGGCTGGAGTTTAATCTCAGTATTATAAACTCCCTCAGAGTCTTTTGATACTATGGTTTATTTTTTTAATCATAAACAACTTTCAGAATTACAGTTGTTTAACTGTATGCATTAAGACTACAAAAATCTGCCATTTGACAGCCAAAACCAATTATATAAATATATTTTTTTAAAGGAACGGACATACAGTCAGTTAATTACAAACAAAAATATGTGTGTTTCTGTGCATGTTTGCATACAGTCTTATGTTGCCAAAGCAATGCATATAGATAAAATCATTGAAAAAGCTGATTAGAAAACATATCCATACCACTCAAGAAAACTGAAAAAAAAAAAAGTAAACTCTTCCTCTTGCCAGTTCAGGGTCATTGTACCACATTCCTGAGTCTTTGCTAGTTTTACTCTCAGAGATTCTATGTAGTCTCCGTTGCATTAGGTTTCTACCTCACTGGTAAAATGGCTCCATTTCTAGTCATCTTCTCCAGTATTACAAAATGCAAATTGTAATTTAGATGATAGAGGGGTACAGACTTAAGATGCAAATCGTTAATCTGTGTCTCACCTTGTATAACTGTGTAACCACATTTGCTGCCAGGTGGGTATATGCTATATCCATAGTACATTTATTTTTGACTTGCTGAAACTGGGCTTGGTAATACAAAATAAAGTTAGGAGAACATAGATTGATGTATGTTTTTGTATGTGTGTGGAGTGGTGAGGGGAGGATAGAGGTTGATATCAGGTATCATTATCAACTGCTGAGAATTTGAAAGAGGTTTTGTTCATGAGTGTGGAACTCAGCAATTTGGCTAGACTGGCAAACCACCAAGCTCCAGGGATCCTCTTATTTCCACCAGGTTTCTGAATGTATGCTTGGCATCTGAATTCAAACCACAAACTTGTATGGCAAGCACTTTATAACCTGTGAGATCTTCCCAATGTTTTGAGCTTTCTAATTTAAGAAGGTATTTCAAAGATAGCATGTATTTATCTTCCTTTTTTTAAAAAAGCTTTTGATTAAAATACATATTATAAGGCATATATTTTGAAATAATCTGACCTTATATGCAAGTGTTATGAGACTATACATTCTCAGTTCTTTCCTCCTAACTTTTTGCATTATACACAGATACTTTATTCAAAAATACCATAAATCCTCACCAAGGTTATCCCTGCACTGAATTTTGGAGATATACTTTCCAAAATTAAAAACGAAAGAGAAGTAGATTTATTATAATGTTGTCCTCTGAAAATAAACTGTAAGTGTTGTTTTTAAAACCCTGATCTTGGGGGGTCAAGCTTTCTCTGGGTGGGACTGAGAAGTACATAGGATCGGGAATTTGAATCGTCAGGTATGTAGTAGTGATTAATGGGGAACTAGGGGTATCCACTAGAAAGTCCCAGATTCCATGGATATAAGAGTTTCCTAGTACCCAACAATGATGACATTAACTGAAATATCCAACATAAGGGAGATAGTATCTGTAGAGGTAATATCCAGAGGTTATTCACAGCCTCTAGTTCAGAGATGGGACTGAGAATTTGAGATATTCATACATATTCTGTCTTCTCTGCATACATACATATATATATATATATATATATTAATGTCTCAAGTGATAAAAATTAACAGATTAGTAACTTTTATATAAACAAAAAGTAAGTAGAGATAATAATGGTAAAGAAAATATAGCTAATATAGTTAACTATGATGTTTAAATGACAATGCACTTAGGCAATTTGCAAAACCTTTGTGGTAAAATCTTTCATTCAGATACTACCAATAAGCTTGATATATCAAATAAAAAATAACTATTTTGAAAGACAAAAACAGCAACATTTGCTCAAGAATAAGGAGATAATTAACATAATATTATATTTATAAAAGATCTGAATTCACTTATTTTATTTTATTTTTATTCAGAAAGAAAATTAAAGCCAAAGAGCTTCTCTTTAAACTCCTGTATGATTTTTTTTAGATAAGAATGACAGTAATTGTTGTTCATCCTGGAAACCCTTCAGCTCCTTTGGTCGTTTCTCTAACTCCTTCACTGGGGACCCTGTACTCAGTTCAATGGATGGCTGTGAGCCTCTACATCTGTGTTAGTCAGGTACTATCAGAGCCTCTCAGGAGATAGTTATATTAGGCTAGCTTGTCCTTCCTTCAGTCTCTACTCCATAGTTATTCTCTACAACTCCTTCCATGGGTATTTTGTTCCCCCTTTTAGGAAGGAATGAAATGTCAACATTTTAGGATGAACAACAACATGAACTAACTAGTACCCTCAGAGCTCCCAGGGACTCAACCACCAACCAAGGACTATACATGGTGGGACTGATTGTTCTGGCAGCATGTGTATAGTAGAGGATTGCAAAGTCGATCATCAATGGGAGGAGAGGCTCTTGGCCCTGTGAAGGTTCTGTGCCCCAATGTAGGGGAATGCCAGGGCCAATAAGTGGGTGAGGGTAGGGTGGCAAGCATGGGGAGTAGGGAGGCAATAGAGGTTTGTTCTTGTTGTTTTTGTTTGTTTGTTTGTTTTTTGGAGGGGAAACTGGGAAAGGAAAAATCATATGATATGTAAATAAAGAAAATATCTAATAAAAAATAAAAATAAAAGAATGACAGTAATGAAATACAAACTCTTTTACTTCCAACTCCTACTGTGTCTCTTCTGTTCCCTCCCAAATTCATTATTTTTCTTTAGTTATTATTATTACACATGTAAAGATATAACTTGCTGAGTCCGTTTGATTTTATTTATATGTATATGTGTTTACAGGCTTATGGTCTTGGAATATTTGCTTATGTTGTTATTGTGCAGTTCTTATTTAGAAAAGTATATTATTGAGATTTCAAGGTGTAACATTTTTATCATATGTAGAAGATACTATCTCACAGCCCACATGTCAGTCCCTGGAGCTTACAGGCTTTTGGCTTCCTCTTCTTGGATATTCACTGAAACGTAAGTTTAGAGGTTACACTGTCTGTATATCAATTGTGACTAGGCAATTCATTTTCATATATTCTCACATTTTGACAAGTTGTAGATTTCTGTAATAGTTCCAATCTGCTGGAAAATACCCTTTTTACTGATAATAATTTCTATTTCCTCACAATGTGGTCAGTGTATTTTTGGGGTCATCATTTCAGAGGTCCCTTAAGCTTATGCACCATCCTTAATTTATTATGAAGTTTCAATTAATTCAATATTCACTTGTAGATGACATGTAAAAATACATCCACGTTTTCATTTTCCATTTTAATTCTGTACTTACCCACTTAATTCATTTCCCTTTGGCACTCACATTATAAAGAATTGTCTAACACAGTTGGCTTGTTTACTGTCTTTCATTTGTGAAATAATTGAGTCAAAAACTAAGGAAGTTCAAAATATGCAAAGAATAAAATCTATGAATACAATCAGCTGAAAAATTATGTGCTATTTATTAGTTGCTTATAAAAATGATAAAATAAGCCAGGAAGTTAATTTCCACTAACCACGACATAAGTTGTAGGAATAATGAGAAAGTAGTCATATATTTCCTTACATCTTTTCAAGTCTAAAAGTTACTAAAGTGCATATTAATAAAAAGAAACAAAGTAATTACAGTATCACTATCATAAGAAATCTTCTTAATATATGTCTTCATTATGAAATTTTAGAAAAAAAAATAACCTGTTTCATTAGGATTCTTTTGGTGAACTACTTAGATATATTAGGCTATATCTTCAATAGTACTGAATGTGATTTCAAGTTTCAATCATGTTAGAGATAAATATTTATTGTAATTTTGTATTTAAATCATGCAAGATGTCTTTTTGTAGGTTTAATTTACCTTTTTTTCCCCACAACCTTAGTTTTTTTATTTGTTCCATACAAAGGAAAGTGAACAAATTAACCAAAGTGTGAAGATGAAAAAGCTGATTAGCAAACATAAACAGGTTTTAGACTTCAACAAGACTGGCAAAATATCCACAATTAATTTTAAGTTTGAATTTCATAGAGATACATTAATCTCAAGTTGATGAAGATATTTAACTTTTCATAATTTTTGATGCCTCTTCTACATAAAGGACTATATCTATAATAGACAATAGCATTTCAAATGAGGAAAATACACACAAACACACACATACAAACCTAGACACACACACACACACATACACACAGGCATGCACACACACACACACACACACACACACACACACACACATACATGTAACTAGCCAAAATAGCAAAAACATGCCTCCAATTCAAGAAAAATTGAAGTCTGGAAATATCGTACCCCAGAAGGGAATGGAAGAGCCTTCATGATGGATAGGAAGGAAGGGAACTGACATAGATTTATAATTTGATTTATAATGATATATAAAATACTAAAAGCCACAAATCAATAATTAGCTTAGAAAAATTTTAACTGAAAGAAAAAGTAGAAAGTACAAAACTAACCAACTTCCAATAGAAATTCTAAACGAGAAAGTGAAAAAAAAAAAAGCAATGCAACTTGTAACTACAAGTAAATAATCTTCCAGAAGATAATGTGTACTCTAGAAAAACAAAAATGGATGGTTATCTCAAAGCATAACTTGCAGTTATACCATCATAATTGTATTATGTTACTTTTCTCAGGTAAAATAATGACCAAGTTCAACTATAATTTAATTTTATTATTACATACTTAAAAAAGAGAAAATACATTGAAAATAGAAACATCTTTGGAAAGTCATAAAGTTGAACAATAATAAATACTTGTTAAAATTTTAACATTTTAATACTTGATTTGTAAAATTTATGTTGTTAAATAGAATTAAATATACTGATATTCAGTTAAAACTTTAAGTGTAAATGAAACTAAGACATTTAAAATAGGTATTTTAAATGAGAAAAGAAACCAGTGTAGGGAAATGACGGGGGGGGGGGG
>NW_022196894.1:51193920-51213186 GCF_008632895.1 Mastomys coucha | reverse complement strand
GAGGGAGTGGGCTGGTGGGTGGGGGAGCACACTCATAGAAGCAGGGGGAGGAGGGATGGGATAGGAGGTTTCTGAAAAGAAACTAAGAAAGGAATAACATTTGAAATGTAAATAAATAAAATATCTAATAAAAATTACATAGCTGAGGAAAAGACCTATTTTTTCATTTATATACATCTTATAGATTTATGAGTAATATTGACTGGGAAAGCTTATTATTTAGACAGTACATTTCATAAACTCTATCTGCCAGAGAAAGCAAGTCAAGTATAGTCTACAAAAATTAAAAATACGTTGAAAGTGTTCACTCTTCTACAAGCCACTGAGAACAAATTAGTGACTCTTAGGAGAAAATAACAATATCTTATATTATGTTATTAATATCATTAAGAGTTTTGGAAGAAATTGATCCAAATTGGTGTGTATAATCTTTAGAGGTTAATCTCAGCCATCATAACTGTCAACAACTAGTACATTGAGTGGGCAGAAGCCATCTACACTGATTGTTGATATTCCAGCAGCCAAGTGAATTCAGCAGTCAATTTTACATACTATGGGAAAAGACCTACCAAGTTTAGTCTAGGATTAGATATCTGCATTGGGGCACATGAGAATATAAAGTAAGAATTTCATTTCTGTGATTAAACCATTATTTTAATTCCACTATAGTTAAGTTGTTGGTCTAATTTGAAAAGTTATCAGATTTTAACACATAATAAAGGACTTACAGAAACTATGATATGCTTAATCAGATCATTAATTTATTTTCTACTCAGTATATATTCCTAATTACATTAAAGAAAGCTGAAATACTATTTGAAAATAGCTTATTTTATTGGAATGCTGAGATAGACTATCAAAGATGAGTATTTTCGATCATGGTCTTTCTGTCACGTCTTTGTACATAAAACCAATTGCTATTGTCACTAGTTGAGATTTTTTTTCTCTTGATGGTAACATTTAGGATACAGGAGTTAAATTATTCCTTTTAAGTTCCTTGTCTAGTATTAAGGCCTCATGAAACTTTTCCTTGCCATATTTAAATATGCATAGTATTGTCCTTTTTCAGGTAACATCCAGGCACCCATGTTTGTGATACTATTCTGACATTTCTAGAAGACATAATCTCATAGAAAACTTCCTGTTCATGCTGTTGCATTTTTTGTTTTCTGCACCGTGTTCCAAAATGATCCCTGAGACCTAGATGCAAGAGTGGTTTTGTAGACATATCATGTGAGACGGGGACCCACAATTCTATATTTTTGATTGATTGAAGTTTTCTGTAATGGCATTTCTAAGGCAAGGAGATTTTTCTTACTGAATGCTGAAAACTATAGTTCTCTGAGAGTATAAGAATAAGTATTTAGAATGCAAGTAGAAGAAGGCATGACACAAGTTTCCAAAGAACTGAAGCAAACAGTAGTTTTATGCAACTATGACAATTACGATCCACTGCAATCACAAGTATGGCAAGATAACATTAAGGGTGCAAGAGTTGAACACGTAACTCAGAGTAAGCATAAAATCTATATTTGGACTTAAGGCCAGCACAGCAAGATGGAAATCACACCTGTTACTAGCAACCTAATTGACTATCCAGGTTTAGTGAAGTCACAAACTTGAAGGGAAGGCACAACTGCCATCTTATTAAACAAGCAAAATAATTAACTACAGTCTTAACAATTCTTGAGAAACAAATGAAAATTCTACTAGAGAAAAGCCTTGTAGCTATGTCAATGGGGGGGGGGGATTGATTAGAATCATTTATGTAATGAAAGCTGCAGCTTAGTCTTATAGGATACAGCTGATATACAATGCTACTGATTATAAATAAGAAACACACTCCAAAAGCATTGTCAACTATATGCCAAATGGTTTGCATTATTTTAACATACTTATATTAATAGGAGGAATGATTAAACAGCTAAACATTATGGTAGTAATACTGAGCACCTACTAACATGTGTATGGACTACAATATTTTCTTTTCTACTGTGATAGATAAAGCAGGATGTCACCTTGAGCTCCAGGAGGCAAAACGATGTCATACACCGTACAGAAATGAGACACTACACACAGGAAGGTCTGTGGTGTTTGGCCAGGCAGCAGTCTTGTAATTGGATCTGAGGGCTGACAGGACTAATAGGCGCAATGACAGGAGGTGATGGAGGCCCATCTGCGCTGGCCTGCTGAGTTGATCAGATCAAGGGAAGTGCTGGTCCGTTTTTTTCTAAAAGTGACTCAGAACCAAAATTAGATTTCTGAAAGTTTCCAGCTATCTGATGGGAAGACAGAGAGAAATCTGTTGCTGTACAGACAAGAACAGATATATTAATTAGATTGTGAGGCTGTTAAAATATTTTACATGATTTTAACTCATTTTGTAAAATAAATGAATATCACCCTTCTAAAATTTTACAATTATATGTTGGTTACAAGTCAATCTCTCATATTCTCACTATTTTGTTTTGTTGTTTCTTTCCAATAAACGTAACAGTTAAGTCACACTGTAAAGCAATAACCAGACCAAAAGTTGTATCACGTTTATCAGCCCCAGTTTCCTTATGGTGTTTATTTACCTACATATCCTTTCCTGTGTAGTTCACAGAACTTTCACGTTATTCAGTTCATGCTAATTCACACATCCTTAGTTTTGTAGCTTATTAATAAATAATTCACAATGGATATTGTTCCATTTAGTTCTACGCTGCCTTTTATGGTGGTAGGTAATAATGGATAGACTTAAGACTTTTCCCCCTAAATTACATACATATAATTTATATGCTTATATATGTCCATTGTCAGCCTTGAGCTACTGGATTTGTCAGGGATAGCCATCCCTGACTAATAAATCTTTAGGCTTGCTTTCTATCTTTGAAAAAGTTTCCAAGATATTTAAACCATCTTAAAATATATAACACCAATGATGGTCTCAACGTGTTACAGTATTGCTGGCCCTCAAACTTGTAAAAGCATTAGGACAAAAGGACGAAATTGAGAGTATCCAGTCAGCAGAGAGCTGTGGGAAGTGCCAGCTCTCTGTCTGCTGCCTTTGCATGTCTGCCATGCATGTCTGCTAGCACTGGACCTACTAATTAGATACCTTTTTGTAAGTAGGTTAAAAGCTCACTCATTGGTAACATGTGAATACTTAGCTAATGTGTAAGGAAAATGAAATGCAGGGAATAAAGAGTGTTGCAATTTATTTGCTTTTATGACCACATGCCTTGCTCTTTCTCTCAGAAACCTTCACAAATTTTATACTTTTACATTATCTTTCTGTTATTCTTTCTTCATTATCATCTTCTAGAACACAGACTATGCAAAATTGAACTTACTTTTTGTCTGTCCTCAAATTAATATTCACTCTTAGCCATTCCATTAAAGCACTTGACAGGTTTTCTGCCTTATAACACCTGTTTTACCATCAACCAATAAATATAAATTTTTGAATAAATGTGAAAGACTGAGAGTGATTCTCAGGTTCAGAATAAACTACCTGAATATCTTGTATCAAAGTCTGATGCCAGTATAAATATCCCAGCATACTCAGGTTTTCTGGAGGAAAGCTTAAACACGTCATCCATGTTTGACTCTCTAAAGCTAATAATACAGACAGAAGTATGCAACAATCTTTGAATTGTATTTTTCCTTAAAAAAGAGTCTATAAAAACAAAAATTTGAATCTTTTCCAATCAATAATAATTTCCCTAGGTATGATAGTTATTTGTAGTGTAAAATATGGTAAATCTTATGACAAACAATAAGACTATAGTTTTTCTGGGGTAGGTTACTTGTAAAAACGAATCTTAAGAAAAGATACGGAGAATTGGGTATAGAGAAAACTTTACTGCTGGAAAAAGGATTCTCAGTTGTATTACAAAAATAAGCCAGAAACTTGTATAAAGAATATGAAGCTGTTATACTCTTAGTACGTCAACTAATTGATATAAATAGAGGCTTTCAATCAACCACAATTTATTGACTTCAATTTTCTTTCAAAAACTTCCTGTATAAAGTTAAAAATTTGACTCAATTTCTAAAAGAATCAGCTGCATATACATGCATAAACATATGCATATATATATATATATATATATGTATATATATATATATATATATATATATATATATATATATATATATATATATATATATATATATATATATATATATATATATATAGCAAAGTTGTAATAACCTAAATCACTAAAAATCTGTTTTTACCTGAGAATGTTTTAAGGATGACACATGCTCCAATAGAAGTCCCATTCAGAAATCCTGGTTATATTTATTAGAGGCAGAAAATGCTACACTTTGAAATAGAGGTTGTATTATTATAAAAAAATTACAAAACCAATTATTGATTTCTAGATGTTTTCCTCAGTTCAAAAAAAATATGGTTCCCCTTTCATGCACAAACTTCAGTGATAAAATTCAACACGGTTTTGAATATGATGCAAAACTTGTCCCTTATAATATGCATGCTTCAACTTAGGATATTGTCCTTAAATAACTATATGAGGTTAGTACTTTGAGGATGTCAAAAATCAGTTATTGCATGTTTTAGTAGAACTGTGTGATACAATCGCCACTAGGTTATTCAATTTCAATTAGAATTGTTATCATTTAGAAATGTTTCATCTTTGAAAAACTGGACTAAATCAGGTATTTTAAGCCTATTAAATATATCTTAAGATGCAGAAATGTATGTCAGTTACACTAAAGGAAAAAGCTCAGTACTTCTGGTGTCAGACACACTAAAGGAATCATTTAACCAAGAGTAAGCTCAAGTTTGAATTCTTCATTTCTTTTTCTTTGACTTCAGTCTATTTATAATATGTCATTTTTGAAATGTCTCTAGTCTGCCTGTTGTGTGTCTTGTCTTTTCCTATTGCCTGTATGTTATCCATGCCTTTGTTCTGTATTTATTGAACAGCACATAATGTAATAGTGTATTGTATTAGAAAGAAGTGGATGATAATTTACAAACACCTTCAGAGTTTGACAGGAATTATGCTATTTACTCAAACTGACACTAACTGATCTCAGAGATATTAGTACTTCAAACACATGCTATCAAGTGATATCTGTACACAGTTTCCAATATGTACATGACATTTGATAAGGTTATTTTTGACCTGTGGATGACTTCTATAACAAACACACATATGCACATGCATGCACACACACACACACACACACACACGCACACACACACACACACAGTGCTCAATATCAGAGACAAGAAGTACATAATTTAAGATTAAACTGTATATTAGCTTAGGGTATAAAAATTGATTACTCGGTAAATCCAGGCCAAGTCAGGCAAGTCAGGTTGGTTATTTGATTTTCTCTTAAAAGCAAGTTAAATAAATATTGTGAGCACACAGAGGGGATATCAGTTTAAGTCATAAGTGCCCTCAAGGTATATTATTAATTACATTGTGAGGTTCAGCAAAGGCTCCAGTCTCATAGAGTATAAGAGATATTTTCCTAAAAATGTATCACTACTGGAATATACATAGGGTAAATGATTCTCAAGTTATAGTGTGGAATTCTAAAATATAAGAGCAAACCAAGTACTCCCGGTTGGTTAGAGCTAAGCATGCTATTGGACAAAATCAGTACTATGTATCATTCCAAAATCACTGGAAGAGTTCTATATTTTTTAATGCTTGCTCCCTTTAAAAAGCGTTTAAGTGAATTTCCATTGGATTTTTTAAATGGCACTTATTGGATGTGTTCAGGCCTGGTGGGATTGATCTTATAAACTGTTGACTTTTACCTTGGTTGATCTCTGTACTCTCTCTCTCTTTGTTAGATTTTTTTATTTATTCCTTAATCTTTTATTACAGTCCAGACTTTATCCCCCTCCTGGTCCACCCAGGTTGATCTTTCTTGATCTCTAGCTTTCTGCCTTTTGGTGAATAAACATGAAGATTATTCCAGCATCTTTTTCTGCATATCTGTGATCCAAGGGATTTCTGTGGATTTTAACTCACTTAAGTTCCAGTCTTCTTTTCATAACTCCTAAAAGCAAACCAAGGTAAGCAGTGAGGCAGTTCTCAAATTACTCAATGGGAAGCTGGAGAGAAACTTCAAAGTACCACACAAAACAACATTCTAAATGAAATGTGAAGTAAACGCAATAAAATGCCATGTGTTCACCATGCAGCACACACTGAATGAACGACAAGTGTCTCAGAGGTGTGTGACACAGAGCTGAAAAGACAATTAGGTCTGCAAAGTTGACTCTGAGTTAAGAAGCTTTCCTTCATCAAAGTGTAATGAAACATCACTCAAGGTGGCAGGATCGGCAGAGTGCTGATGGTTTCCTTAGTCCTCAAAATGAATGTGATTCAGTCACTCACACGTCAGTATGTTACTTACTTGCTATAAGAAGCATTGCAAACCACTGCCACCTACTATAAGAATGTGTTCCTTGGGGAGTAGTACAATAAATGGCTATGTTAGGTGCTTTCTACTACTGTGCTAAGAGATCATGGACAAGGAAATATATGCAAAGAGGAGTTTTGTTTGACATAAGGTTTCAGAGAAATAAGAGTGCACCACAGCACAGAAACAGAGCAACAAATGGCATGCCAGGGATATGAAGCTAATCTTCAAATGCAAGCAGTAAGCAGAGACAGAAAACTGGATGTAGGGCAAGACTGTAAGCTCTTAAAGCCTTCCTCAAATGAGACAATTCCTCCAGCAAAGTTACATCTCTAAATCTTGCCAATCACTACCAACTGGAAAACATGTGTTAAAATTGTAGCCTGTAAGGGACATCTTCATGCAAATGACTGCAAGAACATTCCTAATACTGAAACAAAGAACATATTTACAGATTGCTGCCACCTTCATTACAAAGACAGTGCAGTATGCTTGTAATTCCAATAAAAATTCTTAAGTATTTTGTCTGTTTTTGCGTAAACATTCCAAAATTGCTTTTCTCGCCAAATTCATTCTACTAAAGCATTCAGTACTAGAACGTTATGTCTCACTTTATTGTATAATTTATCTCCTTATATATTTCCTGTAGTAATCTTCTATTCTAATACTGTTATTCTTAAGTATCTTGTTTGTTTATTTAAGACTGTGACTCATAAGAGCCATGTTTATGGGGTCATCAGTGAAGTCATGAGGAACCTATCACTGTCTGCCTTTACCAAGAAAAGCCTATCCTTCCCAAAACACCATTACCTGACAATAGCTACTCAGTTAGTAGGCAGGGCCTTGGAGGCCGCTCCTGACTCATTGATGGATCTGAAAAGGGTACTAAGACTGAAATGATTGGAGTTTGGTTCCCAGAACCCTATAATAGGCAGATCACAATTGCCTGACAAAATATTTCCAGGGAGCCTGACAGCTTTTCCTGGTATTCATGGGCATCTAGTACACACACGTGCACATGCACACACACACACACGGACACACAAACACACGTGTACATGCACACACATAAACACACACAGAAAGACATAAAAAACATAACTTTACATACATGCACACACAAAGACAAAATAATATAACATTAGAAAAAGAAGTATTTTTTTAAGATTTATTTATTATTATAAGTAAGTACACTGTAGTTGTCTTCAGACACACCAGAAGAGGGCGTCATATTCCATTACAGATGGTTGTGAGCCACCATGTGGTCCCTGGGATTTGAACTCGGGACCTTTGGAAGAGCAGTCGGTGCTCTTAACCTCTGAGCCTTCCCTCCAGCCCCCAAAGTAAGTATTATTAACACAATACTTGTTAGTAATTAAAGTAGATTTAATTAATAGCTGTACAGAGGAATTTGGGGAATACCATTCTTGATTGTACCCATAATTATCTTTACTATAATGAAATGACTGGAATGCAGACGTTAGGTCTGTCATTTATCTAATGTGGGGTATAGAAAGATTATATAAATTCTCTTTCAACTCTCACCTTATTAAAAATTATTTTAATGTGTCCATGTGGAAGTTAGCTTAAACATTTTGTTAATATAAAAGCAGAAAACCAAAGAAAAGAGTTTTAAATACTTTCTATAAAAATTTTAGCTACAGAAACATAAAACTTGAGAATTACTCAAAATATGCATAGAGTTAAGTTTTAAGTGAAAAATATAGATAGTATTAGGCCAGGGCACTAAAATCTGCTCATCTGATTTTGCAAATCATTTCACTGCATATGTAACAGTCAAGTACTCTTTTGGAATATAAACTGAATAAATACATTTGAAAAGGGAAAAATTATAAATGTACAGATGATGTTTATTTCAGGTTTTCTCCTTTCTCCATGTTTCTTTGTTATGTAGTGTGCTCTCTGTCACTTGAACCAAAGCTATATGAAACAGATACATTAAAACACTTAAAATTTTGATTCACAATTATGGGATATTAAAGGATTGAGACCAAAGAGTTATGTTGTTGGACATTTTGTTTATGACCATGTGTTTAGCATTTTGTAGAATTAAAACAAATTAAAGAGAACAAATTTAAAAATCACCTTTCTTTGAAGATTAATTTTTAATTTTAGTATCTTCCTGCTATTCTCCTTTGTGAATAACACATTGTTTTACTAAGTGTATTCAAGCCTGAAGTGCATCTGAAAGACCAAGAACTGTTCAATAATTGATAAACACATACATATACCAGACAGACAATGAAGAAGTTTGAATAGGATAGACATTTAAATTTAAACAAGATTTACTCATGTTAATTCAACAGTGAAAAGGGTAAAATAAAGGAAATAAACACAGAATCATTGCTCACAACGCGGTATGAATTAAATTACAGTAAAACATAAGTATCTTGATAATCATCTAAAATCAAAGCATTAAAAAAAAACTAAACACTTTGTTCTTGAATGCCCTCCTCCCTACTCTGTTCATTTTGCTGGTCTCCTTGCTTCTCGTTAGTACCTCTACCATATTTTTCAGTTTTAAAGCTTGTCATTTATTGTTTTTGGAAACAAATTATTTTTCATTCAGTAGTTTTTATTACAATTTCTCCTTTCCAATCATCCCCCAAATCCACTACACTTCACCAACTATACAAATTGTCACCTTTTAATTCTTTTCTCAGTAGAATGCACACAGACATCTAAAAATAATAATAATAAAATAAGATAAAGTAAAACCAAAGGAAAAAGAATAGAACAAAACAAACAAGCCAGGCAGTGGTAGCACACACCTTTAATCCCAGCATTTAGGATGCAGAGGCAGGCAGATTTCTGAGTTCGAAGCCAGCCTGGTCTACAGAGTGAGTTCCAGGACAGCCAGGGCTACACAGAGAAACCCTGTCTCTAAAATCCACATAAAAAAAAAATACCTGGAAAAGATGTGAAAGTGAAAGCACAGCAAACACATAGAGATGCTGAGGCATCCACATTTGCACACACAGAAAACCCACTATAAACAAAGTTAGAAACCATAATATATGAGCAGAATATCTGTAAGGAAGAAAAATTGAAATGCACAGATAAAGCAGCATGAGACAAAAATTATCTTGCAATAGCATTGAGCTAATTCTGATGACCCTCTCCCGCTTGCATAAGCCTGTTCTTAAGTCTGGTTTGTATACCCATTGGGATTTCATCGGAGAAAATCATTTTCGTTCCTTTGGAAGTTGATAAATGTTCTGGTTTATGGATGGTACAATGTATTTACTTCTCTCAGTGGTAGGACCCCTTCTGGAGCAGACCAATAAAGGTCCTTTTCAGGTTGCCACAGTCTCTGAGTGTTCATTTGTGTATCAGACCTGTTGTGTTCAGAATGCCTTATTTTGTTGGTATTCTTCATCTCCAGTGGCTGTTAAAATCTTTCTGCATCCTCTTGCACAAGTCTTGATGGTGAGGAAACTAATAGAGTCATCCAATTTAGGACTGAATTTTCCAAAGACTTAATCTCTGCACATCATTCAGTATGGGTCTCTATATTTGTTCCCATCTACAAGAGGAAGCTTCTATGATAATATCAGAGAAAGACATTGATCTATGAGTATAGCAACATGTCACTAGGAGATATGTTATTGGTATATTTCTTTAGCAGAAAAATAATATTTGGGTTTCCTCTAGATCTAGCCTCTCTAGTCTCTTTCCTGGCTACCCAGCCAGTGTTTGTGTTCCCTCTCATGTAGTGAGCCTTAATTCCAGAGATTTAATGGTTGATAACTCCCTCAACTTGTATGCCACCATTGCACTAGCTATTTTGTAGGCAGGACACCAATATCTATAATGTTAATATCTGGGTTGATGTTTACTTCCCTCCTCTTGTAGTGTGGAGTCCGTTCGAGTACCATGAATTACAATCAGTTTGTGGAACCTCTACGTAGATACCAGCTTGACGCTTTGGTGAGGTATGTAGATGCTATCTTCAGCAATATGGCCTTATCATCATTTTTGAGAGAGAAACATTACTGTGGCATTAGTGGGGTTTTTCTGTTTTGGTTTGCTTTTGGTTTGTTTTTGGTTTCTATGGGGACCTCTTTGATCAACAGCTAGATTACATGTAACCCACTCACCAAACTGGAGGCTCAGTGGCAAGAAATATCTAACTGGGGCTTTATATTCCTTGTTTTAAGCTTCCAATTTAGCTTTCTTTCATATATGTAGATATTTTACGTACATCTACTATAGACGTGGAATCTTCGCCTATGTGACCCATCCTCTTCCTTGTGACCCATCTGACAGCCCTTACATTTATGTGTTCTTTCCTCTTCTATTTCCCCTCTCTGCATTTGATCCTCTGACTTCATTCCCCATTAGTTTGCATAAAATATTCTTGTGATATCTCAACTATATCACTGTTTCTGAAGCTAAAACAACACAGATTGTAAAAAAATAAGTGGCAGTCAATCTTCATTTTAAATCACAACTTACTTCACATAGTCAATGTAACTTAGCTTGAATATATTTTGTTGAAGTCTCTGTTAGAAAAGAGGAGTCAATGCCTCAGAAAGCAGCATTTTCTGTTTGTGAACAGTTATTTGAATTTCATTTCCCTCCTTCTGTTTTTCCTGTGGATTGTCACAAATAGGTTCATTTACCCGGCAGTTTGTAGATACTACCACTGTGTCACAGACTCATGCTGAGTTCAGGATACATACTTGGCACATCAGTAGGTCAGCTTTTATCTAAACATATACAGTCTTGGCAAGCAAACACAAGTTGGGACTTCATCAAGTATAGCTGTGTATGGAAGACATGCCTGTATACCACTTCTGTGGGGAAGCCAGTAAAATATTTGAAAATATTTAGTGTTTCCTTAATTTATTGATCAGTTGTGAAGCATAATAATTTTTGTGTATTTTCTTTTTTCTTTTTTTTTGTGTATTTTCTTATGATTTAGGTTTATAGCTTTAGGTTTCAGAAAAAGGGGAAGGAGTAATGAAAATTTTCCATTAAAGTCTAATTTAAAATTTTTTCATGACTTTAAAGCCTGTAATATAGAATACTATGAAATTAAGCTTTCTTTTAATCATTCTTAAATGTATATATCCCTCACACTTTAAAACTACAGGAGACATAGCTCTTATGAAATTTGTTATAAAATGTATAAATTAAAACTTTACTATACACATGCTGCCAGAACAATCAGTCCCACCATGTATAGTCCTTGGTTGGTGGTTGAGTGTGCCCCAGTGTAGGGGAATGCCAGGGCCAATAAGTGGGAGAGCAGGGGGAGGGGGAGGCAACAGGTGTTTTGTTCTTGTTGGTTTTTGTCTTTTGTTTTGGTCTTTTTGGGGTGGGGACTGGAAAAGGAGAAATCATATAACATGTAAATAAAGAAAATATCTAAGAAAAAAAGAAAAAAAACTTTAGCATTATTTTTATCTATATCATAACGGATGACTTTAGTAGCCATCAGAAGTCATATAGCACATGGAGTACATTTTCTTAGAATTTTAAAATAAATTACTTTGCAAAGCAGTTTATTGCTAAAAGATACAGGAGTTCTTAAACATTACAATTCTTATATTTTATCTGAAGCCTAAAAATGCAATTTTTAAAAATCAATTATTCAAATTACTCAAAAACATTATCTTTCTGGACTAGCCAGAGTCCTTTTCTCCCTTTACTTCCTGAGAAGAAAATTGTTATGGGACAGGCACCAGAGAAGACATGTGTTCAAGCCAATAATAGCCTTTATTAGCCAGCTAGTGACTACACTGGGTATTCAGGATCCCAGTGTAGCATGCATCCTTTCTCAGGGTAAGCTTTTAAGCACAAAGACCATATTCTGGATTGGCATACTTCAGTGAACATGAACATTGAACAAGAATCAGAAACCAAAACAAACAAACAAAAAACCAAGATTAGTATTTTTAGAGAATTTCCCAGATCTATGGATTTTGATGTATCAGATTTTCATTTTCATTTTAGCATGTGGTACTATGTACATGCTGAGTTTATGGCTTGAATGGTATTTCCATCATGGAATCAGGTATGTTAAGGCATGGAGGCTTTAAAAGCTCTGAAGAGCTGCTGCAGATATTCAGTCTACAGAATTTGGCATCACCTTTTATCATAGAGGTATAGGAAGAACAATTTTAACGTACTGTTTTCCTTCTCTATGGAAAAAGATGTTCTGATTTTGTTTTACATGGCTAGGCTAATTTAAGCTTTTGTTCTTATTGAGTAGATGCTTGCCAAATAATTTGAATAATTTTTGTTTTGACTGTTGCCTTCTGTAAGACAAACATAATGTCAAAGTTAAATTTCAAGTAAGTTTGCTTTTTATTTTTTAATTATTAAAGATAAGTTGATCTTTTTGATCTTAGTTAATAATTGCTTCTCTTTCTTATTATTAAAATTCTTCTTATATTTTTGGTCTATACTAACTACTGCATATTTTTTTCCAAACTGAATCATGTCAGGGTGTCATAGTATGTCCATCATTCTCTGAACATCAGTTACATGTATAAACAGTGTGACAAATTTCAAAATTCAGTAACAATATCATTTCTCCTGTTGGTGTTTTTAAAAATAGTTTAATAATATAATAATGATAGTTTTAATTATGTTTTATTTCTACAGTTAGATATAATGCCTAAGAGAGTGAATCTTCTATTTATATTTATATTATGATAAGCATAAATGAGACTTCAAAAATATTGATGAGTAAATGATTATAAATTGATTAGACTTTCATGAAAAATGAATCACCTTATTTAAAATATTAATAATATTACCCAAATCCCTTCGGATTACTTTTATCTACATAATATAGAGTTTAAAAATACCATTTACCATTGATGGTGTAGTGTCCTATTCATATACTCACACAGTTATGACAGTGCCAAACTACTAAATTGACCTCATGGAAATACACTTTAGTATGTGTAATATTTTTTAATCCAGTTAATCCTCGAGCAACATTGTATTTAGCTCAAATTTTAAACACAACTCTGAATTTTAAAACACCTAATTAAGAATTTTAAATAGTGGTTTTAGTATAAGATTTAAAGGTGTGTTAAACTTTTACAAACTTATACTGTCATTATTTATAAGTGATAATAAAAATAGAGAAGATGGATATACTTTTGCTTTTTTTCTCAAAATGTCATTATTTCAGTAGCAATAGGTTTGACAGTCAGAGGAGTTGTGTGAGAGCTGATATCACCCTTTTTGCTAATCACATTATTGTTTCTCGGCAGGTGAGAGAAAAAATATTACTCATCATCTTTATTTTCCAGCAATGAGTTCAATGTTCTTATTACGCCAATGAAAGATAAAACAGTTTAGTCATTGATTTGTAACTTATGTGGCTGTTATAATTTTTTTTACCCTATTTCCATATGCCACCAGATGGGCTTGCTGACAGTACATGATCCATCAAAACAAAACCTCTTGATATGAAGTAGGGCTATGCATCCAGGCAAAGCTCTGTCCAATTGTATACTTGAATCTGATTACAAATATGAGCACCAGAGCTTGAGATGAAACAGCAGGGTAATGCTTTACAAAGTGGCATTCCTTGATCTTCCTTAATTTGCCAAAGAGGTCATTTATCACTTTCTCCTGAGGGGGAAAAAATGAGTACATGGAATTTAACTTACATATCTGGCAGGCAGTAAAAGTAATTGGTTTCTTTTAACCAGAGTCTTGCGGATAGAGCCGAAATATACTATTTGCAACCTCAGAGGATAGTCAATAATATAGTCAGGTGACTTTCTCTAACATAAATCATATGCTAAGTACATGGATATGGGCACACACATACATGCTCAGACCACTATGTCACTTTTGCTGAATGATTCAAGCATGGGTTTTCTTATACTTATCTTGATCTAAAGATTTGAAGTCACAATGCATACTGAGCAAATTAATGCAAAAAGATTTCTAAATCTTATTTAACAGGGGTCTGAAAAGCCCTGGTAATTAGTTTTCATTTTAGTCTTTCAATGTTGTTATAAAACAACATGATAAAAAACAACTTGAAGAGGAAAGGATTTATTTTGTCTATATTTATATTGAAGAAAACTCAAGGAAGGAACTCAAGGTAGGAACCTTTAAGAAGAAACTGAAGCAGAGCCATGGAAAGACTCCAAATGGCTTGCTCCTTGTGGCTTGCTTAGTGTATTTTTTACGTACCCCAGGACGACCTTCCAGGGGTACCATCCAGAGAAGGCTGGGTGCTCCCACATCCATCAGTATTTGAGAACATAGATCAAAGTCTTGCTTGTTTTCAAGATATGGCGAACATTTCCTCAATTGCGCTCCCCTCTGTTGAGGTTTAGGCTTTTACTGTTGATTGTAATGCTAAGTGAGGATACCCAAGATTTCGAGTCTGCACATAGTCCCTGGGACCCAGGACCCACTTTAATTTTGACTGGTGGACAAAGATGCTTATAGCCAATAGCTGGGCAAAAAGACATAGCTAACAGCATGGAGGATAGGTAGCTACCCAGCTGTAGTACTGTTTAAGGCATATTTTTTAAAAGGCTGTGAGTGTGTCATTCAGGAACATAAATGGTCAAAGGCAGGGAAGAAGCTCTGGGCTCTGGATTTTAAATAGTTTCTACTACACCCCTCTTTTCAGATATGCCTAGGTTTGTGCCAAGTATACAATATCTATTTAGCACTAACAGCTATGTTCAAAGTCTAGCTCAATCTTTTGATTTTTTTTATTGGATATTTTATGTATTTACATTTCAAATGATGTCCCCATTCCAGGTTTCCACCCTGGGACCACCCTATCCCATTCCCCCTCCTACTGCTTCTATGAAGGTGCTCCCCCACCTACCCACCCACTCCCATGTAACTGCCCTGGCATTCCCCTACACTGGGGTATGGAGCCTTCACAGGAACAAGGGCCTCTCTTTCCATTGATGCTAGGCAATTCATATGTAGCAGAGGCTGGCATTGACTAGTTCATTCTTTGTTCATTTCTTTTTTTTTTTTTTTTTGGATTTTCGATACAGGGTTTCTCTGTATAGCCCTGGCTATCTTGGAACTCACTCTGTAGGCCAGGCTGGCCTTGAACTCAGAAATCTGCCTGCCTCTGCTTCCCATGTGCTGGGATTAAAGGCGTGCGCCACCACCGCCCAGTGTCTAGTTCATTCTTAAGAGGTTTGTTTGATATTCAAGTTTACTACAAGATATTCTCAAAGAGATGGGCAGATTTATATTTTGAAATACATCAGGCACATGCCACTCATTTTAAGTAATACAATATGTGCTGCTTTAAATATAAGAACTATTCTTAAATTTTGATGTAAAACCTACATTTTACTTATCAAGACAAAAATTAACATTGATCAGTTGTTTTAAATCCCAAATTTAGACTTGGCAATTTACTTAATAGTGTACATTTCAATTTAGGAGTATAATGGCCTATTTTTAATGTTTTAGGGTATTTTCTTAAGTTCTTTAAACTGTTTTCATTACAGTTCATTAATTATTTGTGTGTGTATGTGTGTGTTAGCATTCATGTGTATAAGCATGGACACACACACACACACATATACACACATACATATCTTGTGTATGTCCAAGGCAAATTTACTGATGTCAGCTTTTACTTTCCAACTTATGTCTAAAAAATACATTTAGAACATCAGGTTCCTTTATCTGCTGAGCCATTGGTCAAGACAAAGTTTCTCAAGGATTGATTCAACTTAGAAAGTATGTCACAACATTATGGTTTTTACTCCTAGGGAAAATGAGTGTTTTGATCACATGGTTAAGGTAATGTCCTGCTGGTCTTTCTACACTACTGTTGTCTATTTGCTTTGTGCATTTATTAATACATTTTAGATTGTGCATATATTTATTTTAAAAATCAAGTCTTCATAAATTTTAACACTCTATTCCTATCAATTATACTCATATTCATTTTGTTATTTTTCTTTTATTCCATTGCTCTTTTTATTTTCAGCATATCTATTTTGGTTACTCAGTACATTAAACTAGTCAGTATCCTGAGTCTGATGTACAAACTTTCCTAGAATTCACTGTGAAACATCCATGGTGGGATATTTTTGATATGTCCCTTGGTTTTGAAATATTTTAATGGCCCATAAGACAGATATAATCTTTTAGGATGGGAGGCTAGCCTTTAACAAGAAGTACTCTGCAGCCTACATAAAGAGAAACTTGGAAACCAAACTAGCCACGAAACGCTAGAATCTGTCCAGCTTGTGTGATATATTGGGGCAATAATGACTCAGGACTTATGGAAGTGGCCAAACAATGTTTGGTTTAACCTGTGACCCTCACCACAGAGGCAGGCCATTCCCTGCACTGCCTGGATGTCCAGGATCTGGAGACTAAACAGCACACTCACCTAGGGCAGAACTAAACAAATTGAAAATATATATGCACATATCACATATATATATACATCGTATATACATGAATAAATGTGTGCATATATGCGCCTGTATGTGTATATATATATGTATACATATACATATATATTGATATTCTGCAGTACTCATTGATCAGTGCCTTGTCCAACTGTCATTAGAAAGGCTTCCTCCAGCCGGGCGGTGGTGGCGCACGCCTTTAATCCCAGCACTTGGGAGGCAGAGGCAGGCGGATTTCTGAGTTCGAGGCCAGCCTGGTCTCCAGAGTGAGTTCCAGGACAGCCAGGGCTATACAGAGAAACCCTGTCTCGAAAAAAAAAGAAAAAAAAAAAAAAAAAAAAAAAAAAAAAAAAACCAAGAAAGGCTTCCTCCAGGAGCAAATGGAGGCAGGGTTACTGAGACACACAATCAGACACAATGTAGAGAGAAAGATTAAATTTAAAGTCTCCATTGAGTCCCTCCTCTTGGAGGTCGGGGAACCCAGAAGGAAGACCAAAGTACAGATACTTCAGTCCTTCTTAGAAAGGAGAACAAAATACCCATGAGAAGAGATATAGAGACAAAGTGTGATATCCATGGGAGGCGATATAGAGACAAAGTGTGGAGCAGAAACTGAAGGAAAGACCATCCAGAGATTGCCCCACCTGGGGATCCATCCCATATACAGTCACCAAACCCAGACACTATTGTAGATGCCAATGCTGACAGGAGCCTGATATAGCTGTCTCCTGAGAGGCTCTGAATGTGCCTGAGAAATACAGAGGTGGATGCTCTCAGCCATCCATTGAACTGAGTACAGGGTCTCCAATGAAGGAACTAGAGAAAGGACCAAAAGAACTGAAGGAACTTGTAGCTGCATAAGAGGAACAACAATATGAACCAACCAGTATCCCCAGAACTCCCAGGGACTAAACCACCAACCAAAGAGAACACATGGAGGGACCCATGGCTTCAAATGCATAGCATAGGATGACCTTGTTGGACATCAAGGGGAGGAGAGATCCTTGGTCCTGTGAGGGCTTGATGCCCCAGTGTAGGGGAATGCCAGGACAGGGAAGCTGGAGTGGGTGGGTTGGCGAACAGGGGGAGGGGAGTGGGATAGAGGGTTTTCGTTTTTAGAGGGGAACCAAGAAAAGGGGATAACATTTGAAATGTAAATAAAGAAGATATCTAATAAAAAAAGAAAAAAAGAAATTTAATTCTTTCTACAGACTGGACATAACTCATAGGATAAGCATAAAACAGTGAAATGTTACCTTAATGTATAAGCCATCTCTCTGCATTCTAATCCTATTACTCATATGAAACCATAATTTTGGCCAGATGATTCTTTTAAGAGAATAAAAGTTACTGAATAGTCTCAAAAAAGAATTTCCTTATTATAAATCATGAATATCCTAATTATGTATAGTCATGAAATTTTTCAGTAGTTGTGGAAATGTATTTACTAAAATTTTATTTCTGGTAAAAATTCCTAATGCTGTTAAACTTAACCTGAGATAAGGATTCTTTATTTAATGTTTGTTTTGTGTATTGGTCACAAAGTATTACCTATTGCAAATTTTAAGAGTGCACACCTTTAATTTGTACTGTAATATAAATTTGCAGTTGAAAGAATTCTTAAACATTTTCCTAGTTAATAGTACAGAAGTTTTCCTTAAAAGAAGTTGAATATTCAAAATATAGGCTATGTTTCTTTTTAGCACTAATAAAGGCTTTCCCTAATAAGTTCATAGCTATTTCAAATGAGCACTGTATATTTCAAATAATAAATTTTCATCCCCCATGTTTTATTTTAATGCACTTATGCATTTGAATCTGAATTTTATACTTCTAAGTTGTATTTTATCAATAAGCAATGACTTGAATATTTTTTCTTTCTAACGAATTTATCATTTTACCAGAAAATATAAGTTGAAATCATTCCACCAGCTGTCTGTATCTTAATTGTATTTCTTCTGATTTATCAGGGTGGTGTTTACATATTCTGAATAGGAATTACATTTAAATATATGTGTTAAAACTATCTTCTGACAATGTGAGATAGAACTTCTGTCATTGTTTCATGAAGAATAAATGTTATCTCTACTAAAATTTACCATGTTATTTCTATCTTAATGTTTTTAGTATTTCATAGTCTATATTTTGCTCTATGATAGAATTATTATTTTATTGTAAGTGGTATTCATAGATATCCAATCTAATGGTAATTTTCTGAAAATTTCAACTTTTCCATGTAGCAAAGACTTGTCATTTTTTACATAAATCAAGTGTTATATATGTATTGATCTTTTACTGAAAAGCATCTTAGCCTATTGTTATATTTTCCCCTCATATTTATAATGATTAAGTAAGTATATATTCATGTCCACATTGGCATCTTTGATGAGAGTTCATCTGTATTGCCAATATTTGTCATGAATGCTTCATTAGTAATAAACATCCCTCTTGGATAAAA
>NW_022196894.1:51158934-51193910 GCF_008632895.1 Mastomys coucha | reverse complement strand
GTGCTGGGATTAAAGGCGTGCGCCACCACCGCCCGGCGGATAAAAATTTTTATGTTAAGCTTGTTTCCTGAAACCCTTAATGAGAACATTGCTACAGGACTTGCCTTGTTTTGATAGCTCAGCTTATGTGGAACTGTTAGCTCTAGAATTTTAGCATTTCAATGTTGTGATTGTCACATATTCTACTGATATCATTTGACTTCTAATTTCTCAAATACTATAGAAATATTCACTATTTAATTAAACATTTATTTTCCTAATAAGTGTACAAATATAAGTTAGAATTGTTTAGGTTAATATAATATTTTTACTGGCATATATAAAACAGGTTAGTCTTACAGGATGATTATTTAAGAAAATAATTTTCATTTTTATATTTTTATATTAGTGTTTTCTCTATTGAATCTTCTGAATGTTTTATATTTAATATGATGACATGTTTATTTCTTTTAGAATTAACCCATATTTTCTTATCCTATTCCTTTATCTAGGCACTCTACTACAATGGTGAACACAAAGTGTAATATTCTTATTTTCAGAAAAATTAAGGAAGTTTAGAAATTTTTAATATAAACTTGACTTAAAATTGTAGCTGGAAAATTTGTTTTACTTATTTTCAAAGCCTCTATAATGTAGGCTATTGTGAGAATTTGCAACATAGATTTAATTTTACTGTATGTTTATGGCTGAATGACCAATTATCATAACACTTGTACCCCTAAACAACAGTCCATCATTAACCCATTCTCTGTTGAACTAAATAGCTGATTTTCATTACTTTACTCAGGTAAGATACTAAGATCCAAAACATAGTTTTCCAAGAGTGTGACAACTCCATTGTCCTCTGTATGTGTTGCTCTTTTGAAATTTCCCAAGTGTGGGGAAACTCATTGAATAGCTCTTTGGTGGGTGGCTGTATTCGCACTGTCCTTTGTAGGACATGTAATATATGCAGTACATGTAATAAAAATCAGACATGGAAAATATAGGTTGTCTAAAATCACACTACCACTTAGAATTCATTGACAATATTTAGCTGTTTTCAGAAATGAATTGAGGTCTCCATTTTCCCTCCTGCCTCTGGTGTAAGCCTCAAAATATTCTAATGTCCTAAGGACTTATCTGGTTTTGTCTCTCCTATCCTCATTAGCCATCTAATCCCTTTTGTTATTTCAACTACTGCTTTCATCTGTCTTTGAATTCTGCATTGAAATATTTAACAATACTTGTTTGGGAAGTCCCTTATACAGCTCAAAAATAAAGCTAATTGTTTTCACAGTTTCTTTGTTTGAAAGCTCTCTATAATATCATCTAATTTAAGGTTTGGTCCAACACATATATCAGAGCCTGGGAAGCTTATGGTCATATTATAAATTTAACTACCTCAAAATATGTTAAATACTTCACTCTTCCATATATTGGAATGATCACTTAATGTCTTCTTCCTAACATGTTTAACGCATGCAGAATAGTATAAGTATTAAAATATTTATTTTAATACATTAAAGTAACATTGAATACCGAGATAAAGGAAGCATAGTTTTCATACATTATGTTTTGTTTCTCTTCATATTCTTTTATCAATGCTTAGAGTACAATTTTCCATCAAAGAAATTATGTTCTCTTCTCCACACTTGATCTCTGCCAAAGGGCTGAGAATTAATGCTTTTCTTTTACATAAAAGATTTGTTTCTGCTTATAAAACAAAGAAGATGCTGAAGACAGATCTTTACTCTGTTCTTAGATTGTTTATTCTTTCGTTATATTTCCAGGAGAAGCTGAGGTAGAGAAGTATAAACTTGACATTATTTTTCTACTGAAGTGTTACCAGAGTTACCAGTGAACCTACATGTATTTAAAGAGTCCTCCTCTGTGACAGGTTATCTTTTAAAGACCCTATATGGTTTCTAAAGTAGATGTTTATATTTTTATCTTCTTTTAAATATAATGGTTTTGGAAATGTTTTATGGAGGATGTTACATTAATTCACATAAAGTAGCTTGTAATGTCTTTTGGCTTGTGAATTATTTCAGGTTAATCTGCAAAACAAAACCAACAAGATTAAATCTAAATCTAAATCTAGTATGGACTGGGAAACAGCACTCAGCTGCTTAAGCTTCCCCACAAGTACAGGCAAGATGCAAACAGAAGTAGTAAAAGCCACTGGTCTATGCTTAGAAGATAGCTGCTTGTCAAGGGAACGTTCCAACTTCAGTGTCCTTCAAGAAGGGTAATTTGATCATTATCTCTGTGGAAAACAAGTCAGCTCAGGTGATGGCGACTGCCCATAGCGTAGACCCCATTGTGCTGGTGGTTTTCCTACATGCCCTGCTGCATCATCAAGTAAAAGGCCAAGCTGGGCAGCTGGTCCACAGGAAGACACGAACCACTGTTGCCTTCCCACACAGGTTAAAAGCTGCTCTCGCTAAACTGGTGGAAGCTATTAGGACAGATAAGATGAGATCTGCCACCACTGGAGAAGCAATGTCCTGGGTCCTAAATCTGTTGCTTGCATTGCCAAGCTGGAAAAGACAAAGGCTGAACAACTCGCCACTCAACGGGGTTAAATGTATACTGCTAAATTTTCTGTACCTAGATATAATTACATTAAAAATTTAAGTACGTGTTAAATAAGTCCATAATTTGTGGGAAATTGACAACTTGGAGATCGACATGTAAGTTGACATTGTAGCTTAGACTGTCAAGTAGCACCAAGAGACAGATCCCAGGAAATTTCTATTTAGGCAGGATTAATTTACTTTGGAAAAAAAACCTAAGTCTTTTCTCTTATCCTTTCAATATATTGGATGAAGATGAAGATCAATAATATTATGAATAGTAGCCCTCTCAACATAAAGTTTAGACATATTGACCTTTGCTAACCTTATGAAAGGGAGTGTGTCTGGCTTTGTCTTAAGCAAAGTTTAGTTTTTCATTTTCCTTCCTTTTTTTTAATTTCTTTTTGAGACAATCATGAAGCCTAAGATGACATCAGACTCACTATGTAAAGCTGATCTTGAATCCCAGATGCCCCATTTCTACTTCTACTTGCCTTAATTACAGGTGTTCCCTTGCATACATTTATAAAAATATATTCCAATTTTATTTACTGTCTGTATTTGTGTTCATATGGATGCATCAATCGCCCTTCCTCTCTCCCTCTCTTTGCCTTTCAGTGTCCCCTTCTTATTTTCTCTCTGTCTCTCTCTCTTTCTCTCTCTCTCTCTCTCTCTCTCTCTCTCTCTCTCTCTCTCTCTCTCTCTCTCTCTCTCTCTCTCTCTCTCTCTCTCTCTCTCTCTCTCTGTCTCTCTGTGTGTGTGTATGTGTATGTAATACCTGTGGAAGTCAGAAGACAACTTATAATACTATTTTTGTTCAAAGTGTTTCAGAAGTTGAACTCAAGTTATTAGACTTGACAGAAAATGTCTTTAAATGTTGAGCCATAGCTTTACACGTACATTCATTCATTCACCACATGCATGTCTGTTGCCTAGGGAGATCAGAAAAGGGGATCAGATACCCAGAAGGAGTTATGAATATTTCTGTGCCTCCATGCCAGGAATTAAACCTTAGTCGTCTTTAAGAGAAGGGAGAGCTCTTATCTGTGGAGCCACCTCACCAGCCGCTTCATATAAGCTTTCTAATCTGGTATCTAGTGATATTTTGACTGTCAATACAATTAAAATATTGATATATGTTTTGATTAATTTATTGACCTCTTTTGTGCAGTTTCACAATTCAAAAATTTTGAGACCCATAAGCAATCTTTTTCTTTCTTTTTCTTTTTTTCTTTTTTTCTTTTTTTTTTTTTTTGAGACAAGGTTTCTCTGTGTAGCCCTGGCTGTCCTGGAACTCACTGTGTAGACCAGGTTGGCCTCGAACTCAGAAATCCACCTGTCTCTGCCTCCCAAGTGCTAGGATTAAAGGCGTGCGCCACCACTGCCTGGCTCAACTTTACTTACTTTATAACTCATAGTTCTTGGACAGGGAAGCAGTAAAACATCTTTTAGTGTATTTATAAAAATCAAAAGATACTCGTATCACTGTTTGAATTAGTGTTGATTTTAATCTTTAGTTATATATTGCCAAATTTTTTTCTGCTTTTTATATTGGCAAGTGGTCTAGAAAATCATTCACTTATTACTGCATTTCTATTTCTCTCATTATTGTTATGGATAATAATTTCAAATTTAAATTTTTAATAGTGTTAACTGTTCTTTTTCTGTTTTCTTTTTTGTTTAGAATTTGAATGTATTGATGTCCACATGGTGCAAAGAAAATTACTTTATTTAATTGATATGTATATTATAATTTACATTAATATAATAATATATAATTTATATTATTCCAAAACCTGATATTTTATGATGTAAGCATAAAAGTAAATATATATTTTAATATATTAATAGTATAGTTCAGTGTGATGTACAGTTCTCTAAATACCCCCTCCATTAATTAATGCAGATCTCAGACCTCAACAGAGAAGTATCTTCATGTAGTGTATTATGGTGAACATAGAAAAACTCATAGTTAGTTGAAGTTCAAAAGCAAGTGACAGTGAAATTCTTACCTGTCATTAAGGCATATATATCATCCTCTTTATTCAAAGATGAAGAACAAAATGGAAAAAAATGGATGAAAATATTGTTAAAAGCCAAAGGTTAGGGAAGACTGGAGAGAAACTGTGTCTTTTGGACATGATGAACAGCTGTATTTGTAAAGTCAAAGAAACTGTAGTTTTCTGCCAAAAGGCTGTTTATGGTCAAGTCAATCAGCCTTCTAGAATGAGGTGGAAGAGGCTTGAGAGCACACACAACTGTCTATAAATCTACCTTCATGGAACAGTATGCTGTCTTATGGCCTCCACAGTGTCTGCTCTCACACATCCATACTACTTCCTCTACACAAACAGAGGTAGACATAATTAAAAATAAAATAAAAATATTCTTTAAAATAATGAATTGAATGATAATTAATTTCAGTAGGCCAGAAGAAGAAATTCAGAATTTCAAATCAAACAGAAGTCAGGAATTTTGTTGTTACATGCATTGGGCTCATTTAATGTCTACATATTTATCATTTACTTCACAACAGATCTATGCCAATCATGTTTTAATATCTTCGACATGAAGACTTCTGGCAAACTGATAATGCTCTATTGCCAAGGGTTATAGAAACCTATGAAATAAGACATGTAGCATTCTTGTTACAAGTTTTCTTTGTTTAAAGCACAGTACTAAGAAAGAAATCTCCAGCTTCTTTAAAGGCCACTAAAATACCTTGCAGTTAATTCTTTTGAAGCATAAAGGTTATGAAAAATTGTAGTTCCAAGCAAGTTATTGGCAAAAACAAGATTAGGACTCTGTAAGTGATTTCTAGTAATCACGTTCCTGTTGAAACTCATAAAGCTAAGTGTCTCTCAAATGGTGCAATAGACTTTCTACGTCTTCTACGGCACACATGTCATTACACTACTTGGCATTCGAGAGTCGAAACTGGATCAATGTTTTCAGTGCAGTACATTCTATTTTGCTATTATAGAAGCTCTAGGTAATAAATGTTTCTGTAAACAATTTAAAGAGTCTATTATACAAATTGCATAAATCCTGCATAAAATGCTTAATGGTACACAGCTCAGCATTAAGTATCAAGCTAGTCATATTACATTTTAAGATGAACTTATTAACAACAAATGGAAATAATGTATAATCTCCATGCATATCACATCTAACAAAGTTGCTAGTGCCACATAAACCACCAGTTTGTTTCTGGAATTTTTGTTTCTGAGTATGAAAACTTTAGGTTTACCAAAGATGAAAAATGTAGTTTCTGGTGATTTTTATAAAAAGACAAATACTTATGAATTCCTGGCACAATTTTCTCCTGAAATACCTATAATTATTTATTTTACATCATTCACTTTTTAGTCTGTGTGTATTATCTATCAATCATACACTTATATAACATATCTATAAGTATATAAATTCCAACCATTTATATATCTATGTCTACATAACTCTTAAAATCAAATTGTTCTGTATCCATATACAGACACATGGAAACAGGCAAACACAGATATATATATATATATATATATGCTCAGAAATACTTCTTATATTTATCATCTTCAGTTTAATTAAAATAGTAAGGTCTTTCCTCTTCAGGATGATTCCAGAATAGATATATTAAGGTATTTATTTTTTAAATAGCATGAATTATCTACATTTGGACAAGTGTTCAAAGTGAAAAGAGGAACAATGCAAAGATCGTTAATTTTACTCTAGTGAGCAAGTATTTAAGTAATAACAGAGTATTTACCATAGTGTGTTTGTTATAAAGCAAGATTTACCTGCAAGATTACAACTATAGCCTGGGCAAGGGTCTATAGCCGTCTTTCCATTGTCATCCCTGTGGAAGACACTGATAATAGGCAAGGCTCCATATGCCTAAACACTAACAGATTAATGAGAATCACATGCTTTGGCTCAATCTATACATATGTGATGGTCTTGTCATTTTGTTTTCAATCTGTTATTCATCCTCAAGAAAATCAGATATACCATGGTTATCCTTTTGTGAATAATTTTATATTCTCTCCACTCTTGCTTATTTGTCCCAATTGTTTACCAGTTTGAATTTTTCAAACTTCCATTCTGTCTATATAAATCACTAAATCTCCCAGATTTGTCTTTTCTTTTGAGAAAATTCAAGTATATTCATCTCTCTAAAAAGAACATAGCTATTAAATCCATCTAGCACAAGTGATGGTAGTATATTTGGGAGATTACTAGACAAGATGAGTGTTCATTAATAAATCGTTGCCATCTTTCAGGAGTCTTCTAACAAAAGTGAAGTACTTCCAAATATTCCTAGTGACTGTGTCTGTCCATTACCACTGATATCATCTGGACAGTGGTTTTAATATCCACTACTTATTGGCTTAGGTCTCTCCACTGCTGATGCCTGTGGCTGCTGCTCTCTGGTGCTGATGGCTGAGGTTCTCTGCTACTGGGGTCTGGGACTGCGGCGGTGCATTAGTTAAAAGGAGGCAATGCATGAGAGAGAGATTTTTATTATAGGAAAGAAAAAATAGACTGGCCATGTAGAGAGAAAGAAAGGAGAGAAAGGAGAGGAGAAGAGGAGAGACAGAAAGGAAGCAAGAGAGCAAGAAGGCAAGAGAGAGAGAACAAAGAGCAGGAGAGAGAGAGGAAGAAGGCAAGAGAGGAAAGAGGGAAAGAAGGGAAAGAGGGCAAGAGAAGGGATAAAGAGTAAGAGAAGGGGAGAGGGCAAACCGCCTTTTATGTTGTTTGAGGCATGGCTATTTGTGGGGTGAGGCATGCCTGGCTGTGGTTAGAAGACTGGGGGTAGTGTCCAGCTAGAATGCTGGGAGCTTGGTACATTGTCTACCTGACAGAGCACACATATCCTGCGGGGGCAGCTGTGAGACGTTGTGACTGAAATAGGAGGCAAAGACTCAGAAGTTCTGGCAGAACACCTTCATTCCCTTGCAGGCAAAGATATTGCCAAATGGGTCACCAGGGTTCAGACCCATTACACAACTGGGCCTAGGTGGCCTGAACAGACCACTGCCCTACTACTACTGTCTTCCTCAGCCAGACTCATGGTTTGCTTTCTTCTAGCATCTTCCATTACTCCATTTCAACTTTCTCCAGTTGGAGCTTGTTGACCTCTTTTGGATTTTAGAAGAAAGTTATAGTCACACAATGGGGATCAATTACTATAGGAAAGGTTCCCCACAGATTCTCTGATGATCCTACTTCCTGCTGTGAAATTATTTGTTTGATGTTTAATTTCTGAGTTGTTTTCATTCCAATATAAAAATAAAATGTGACTCATCTTCGTAATCTTATCTTCTATACTTGGTTCACGTTTTGTTTTAATAGAATGCTATCTAAAATAATATGTATATATTTCTTCATTTGTTCATTGACATTATCCATAAAATGATACCCACTTTAAAAACATACCTTCTTCAATGTAATATCAAATTTATTTTACTGTTATATTGATGGTATCAAGCAGGGCTCCTCAATTGGTTAAAAGCATAACAGAAATATTATCTATAGATTATAAGCCATACATATGACCATTTAATTAATGTAATAATTGATTAGTAAATTAATAAATGTAACTATGTTATAACATATAATTTTATTTCTGTATAATATAAATAACAAAAGAAATTTTGTAAAGGTTTTTAAAGCATAATATTAAGTACTAATTTGAATCTCACGTGACATTAATGTAAAAAGATTAAGGCTTATTATTGAGAAAATTAAGCATCTGGAAATCAAGATAAATGAATATCTTCTAAAACTAACCAAAATGCCAAAAAACATATAAAGAAGTAAATCTTATAAAAAGTTTTTAAAAGTTACATGCAAAAAAAAGTATAAAATATTTTGGTAATGGTCAAATAGATTAGTTCCTTAGAAATTTAGAATGTAATGTAAAGAAAGTCTCTCTTGATTTAATTTGGTAGAAATGAGTTGTTGCAGAACATAAGTAGTATTATGAATGTTTTACTAATTGCAGATAAAGATTGAGGCTAAATGGGTAACTGGTATTGTGTCCATTTAGAAATATAATCATAAGCCAGTGTTAGATCTAAAAATGTCTATGTTGTTGGATTTAAACTGCAGACTATCCCAAGGCAAATTTGATAAATTTACACACTTTATTCACCCTTCACTCATTCCTGTGTCCTCACTACACTGTTGAGGACCCCCATTCTGGTACCTTGATGTCTTGGACAAAAATTATCAAATACAGTCTGAAATTTCTGCTAAAATTGAATTTCAGATAATAAATTGTATTTATTTTATCACTTTTTACTGATTATACTAAAACTGATTTGTTTTTTTAATAAAATTTAGATTTACTTGGTCATCATTTTATTTTATAACTAGTGTGACCTTTACTGTATTACTGTTCTAATATGAGCACTTTTACTAAAACAAAACAAACAGAAAAACACCACATAAAGGAATATTCCTTATAACTTTTGTTAATTCAACTCTTAGCACATTTGAAACAAAAAGATAAAAAATGGAATAGACTCAGCCATTATGTTTCATGTTTACAATCTTAGCAATCTGAAGCAAAAAGATTACCTGGAATTCAAGGCTAACCTGGTGATAAATTTGAGACCCATTTCTAAGAAACCATAGATGTATAAGTATATAAATACCTTATTTAATTTCTGCAGAAAAAATTATGCTACCTATTAAAGGTATTCACACAGATAATGCAAAATAAGTAAAACTTATTTGAGGCATACTTAACTCTTTACCTAAAATATTTCTGTAAAATTTTTCCTTTTATACTTTTTTAAATCTTTTATGATGCTCTGTACATATATGATATAAGATGACTGAAATAGTTCATATTGTCTTAACAATTTCAGTTTTACTGCTCAAAGAGGCAGACAATGGAGTTTATGAAAATTTGCCCACAGAGACACAATTTTATACCTTATTATGTCTCTACTAATTTTGCCTTTTAAAACTGAGTGAGAATCAAAAAAATCCCAAGTTTCTGTCAATAATGTTTAATAACTGTAAGAAGAAATAAATACATGCTTTCTACTTATTTTAGTGAACTAACATTTGAGGTATAATATCTCAGTCATATTTTGGCATCTACTGTTTATAGCTAACTCATTACCTTTTCTGAAATTGAAGTTTTTCTCTATAGTGAACATAAGAGATGTAAGAAGCCTGAATTTTCAGTATTTTTTTATCACACTTAAAACAGTAAGAACAATAACAACAAAACATCGCTGACACTCTGATACACAGAAGAGTTTCTGTACGTATCTGCCATGGCTAATACCAACTCAGTGACCCAGGGTCCTCATCCTCAAGAGCACTCAGAAATACTGACTTTATATTAGATGACTGAACCCCAGAGAACACAGGCAGTAAGTGCTGGGCTCTCCGTATGGCAGAGATAATGAAGATTTCAAATCATTTGTCACTCCTCTACAAACACTGCCATCCATATAACTCACTGAATTCTCCACATCGATCAGCTTAACTTGAAAAACTATATTTCTCACAAAAGAGCCAGGTTATTCTTTTTGCAATTGCTAGTGACCTCCATTTTGTCCTCTTTTAGAGTTCTTTCTTTAGTGGCAGTTTAGGAGCCATTGTTACTGAGCTACCCATTCTGAGGATGCACTTCACAACTCAGACCCTGATGGGACCTTGGGATCTCCTATCAGCAGCAAGATGATTCATATGCCTCTCAGTAACATGAAGAAAACACTCAGTTGAACTCACAACTAAGAGTTACAATTATTGACTTGAGCTTAGATTTTAACTCAGATATTTTTGGTTTAGTTGCAAAGTTATTGGAAACTTACCAGGTAAATATTCAGATATCAAAATTATATATTAGTTTGATATGTTTTATCAAATTAATTTGAAATTATTGTAATCAACTAATACCAGTTATATCAATGAGGACATCTTCTCTGGTTCCAAATATATGTGAGAGTTTTGTTAAATTCCACTTCATTCTTTACCATATCTCCACTGAAGTATTTACTTATTTAAGGATGTTATCCATCACCTATTTTTTTACTTTGTATTTTAAATTATTTGTTTTATCTTGGGATCATAATAACATTATTTTGTATTCTCCTTTCTTTCTTCCAAATTCTCTCACATGCCTTTCCTAACTCTTTATCAAATACATGGCCTCCATTTTTATTAATGGTTGATATATATGAATATGTATATCAAATATATGAAAATATATGTATATAAATGTGTGTTTATATGTGCCTGCGTATAAATACATACATTTACATGTTCTCTAAATACATGAATACTGCTCAGTCTGTATAATGTTATTCAACTCACGTTTCCAGGGCTGAACATATGGTATTAGATAACCAATTGATGTGTTCTTTTCTGCAGAAAACAATTTTTTTATACTCATAATTCCTCAGTTGACTATAATTCTTACTATGTAAGCTACAGCAATAGTAGTTGTGAGTCCTGCTGCAGGTGCTGGATTTGTACTCTGTTTCTAAGAATAGTATGCATTTTTAATAACGGGCTACCTCCTCTATCCGTATAAGTAACACTGCCCAGTATTATACTTTAGCTTGAGTTTATAATCACATGAAAATCATCTGCTTGAAAAAGAATGTCTGAATATCATCATACCCACTTAGAAATGAGTCTTATACTACTACTGCTCTGGTAAACTAAATTTTGTGTCTTCATGAATAAATCAAAATTTAATCAGTAGAAGAAAAGCATGAAATGAAAGATGTTTACAAAAGGCACCAGATTCTAAGGAGCATACACTGAGATTTTTAACATTTTAAAGAAGTAAATACAAGATGTGTATACAGCCTAGCAAACTGGATAAGGCAATGCCCATAGAGGTGGAAGAAACGGTTTTGAAAACAGAATCATACAAAAATGATATGTAAATTTCCAGGGACTCCCTTACCTGTATCAACTTGTAGTAAACATACTGTAACATACCAATCACAGATCACATGAAGCTCAAGAAGAAGGAAGAGCACAGTGTGGATACTGGTCCTTCTTAGAAGTAGGATCAAAATACCCATGGGAGGAGATAGAGAGACAAAGTTTGGAGCAGAAACTGAAGGATAGGCCATCCAGTGACTGTGCCACCTGGGAATCCATCCCATAAACAGTCACCAAATGCAGATACTATTGTGGATGCAAACAATTGTTAGCTGACAGGAGCCTGTCTCCTGAGAGGCTTTGCCAGTGCCTGACAAATATGCTCCATTGCTCACACTCCATTGGACTGAGCACAGGATGCCCAATGGAGGAGCTAGAGAAAGGACCCAAGGAGTTGAAGAGGTTTGCAGCCCAATAGGAAGAACAACAATATGAACCAACCTGTATTCCCAGAGCTCCCAGAGACTAAACCACCAACCAAAGAGTACAACAAGGAGGGATTCAAGGTTCAGCTGCATATGTAGAAGAAGATCGCCTTGTGGGACATCAATGAGAGGAGAGGCCCTTGGTCTTATAAAGGCTCAATACCCCAATGTAGGGGAATGCCAGGACAGGGAAGCTGGAGTGGGCAGGTTAGTGAGCAGAGGAAGTGGGGAGGATTGGATAGGAGAGTTTTCAGAAGGGAAATGAGGAAAGGGGATAAAATCAGAAATGTAAATAAAGAAAATATCTAGTAAAAAAAATAAGAAAAAGAAAGAACTTTAAAATCGAAGACCTAGAAAAGAGGTTAAGAGCCCTTCTTATCTGGTGGAAATGTCCTAAACATTAGTGCATAAAATTAAGGCATTATGAAAATTTCATCTATCTAAATTGCATTATATGAGAGTAATAGAACTGGAAAGAAGTTCGGCCTTTTAAAAATTAATATAATACAAACTTTACAAAGGCTTCATATTAGGTTGGGCTTTGAAGTTAATAAAATGCACCAATGGTGTTACAGTCTAATGATGTATGGATTATAGTCTTCAAAAGTGAAATTCAAAATATCGCAAATATAGAAATACATGGCCGGGGCTATGGCTTCTAGTTGGCAGTTCTATTCATGACACAGTATTTATCAATTCATTTTGTTTCAATTCTGCCTATTGCAAACATAGTTCTATCAGAAAAACTTTTTTCTGATGGAGGATGCTCAGCATTCCAGGCACTTTGTTTCTCCTCCTTGACAATGGAGAAAATTGTACAGTGCTTGCCATTTCTGTAGCATATTTAGTTCCTGTTCTTTTTTTTTTATTAGATATTTTCTTTATTTACATGTAAATTTCTCCATTCCTAGTTTTCCCTCCAAAAAACAAAGAAACAAACAGAAACAACAAAAGCAAACCCCTGTTGCCTCACCACTCCCCATGCCTGCCACCCCGCCCTCTCCCACTTTCTGGCCCTGGCATTCCCCTACACTGGGGCACAGAACCTTCACAGGGCCAAGGACCTCTCCCTTCTATTGGTGATTGAATTTGCAATCCTCTACTATACACATACTGCCAGGACAATCAGACCCTTCCATGTGCGGTCCTTGGTTGGTGGTTGAGACCCTGGGAGCTCTGAGGGTACTAATTAGTTCATATTGTTGTTCCTCCTAAGGTGCTGCAAACCCCTCAGCTCCATTGGTCCTTTCTCTAACTCCTTCACTGGGGACCCTGTACTCAGTTCAATGGATGGCTGTGAGCCTCTACATCTGTATTATTCAGGTATTGTCAGAGCCTCTCAGGAGATAGCTATATTTAGACTGGCTTGCCCTTCCTTTGGTCTCTGCTCCATAGTTAATCACTGCAACTCCAGTTCCTGTTCTTAAGTGATAAGGTCCATGGATTTAAGCGATGTCCAAGCATACAATGTCATCATTGTCAATTCAATGATCCCTATAAAGGTCCATGGATTTAAGCGATGTCCAGGCATACAATGTCATCATTGTCAATTCAATGATCCCTATAGTTTCATGTAAAGTATTTCCATGACCAATTTGAAAGATTTATATCGTTTGGTTTGGTTTTGAAGCTCTCATCAGAAAATCGACACAAATTGTATAGTGGAGTCCTGGGGTTGTGATAAATGGTAAGGACCTCATTGTAAGTGATAATTACTAGCTTAAATACTCAATGGTTCTTATAAAATACACCCCACTATTTACTAATTTCTAACTGTGAAATACATGACCTTTTCTTGAGCAGCAAGTAAAGTTTTGCTACACTTCTTAAAAATGTATACAAACATAATAATGAAACCCCTAAAGAAACCAATAATAGTGAATGATGCTGTATTCTAAGATGCACACATGAAACAAGGGCATCTATTATTTTTTAAAATATTTATTTATTTATTCATTTATTTATTTATCTAAATAGCTATCTTCAGAGCATCAGATCTCACTATGGATGGTTGTGAGCCACCATGTGATTGCTGGGAATTGAACTCAGGACCTTTAGAAGAGCAGTCAGTGTTAGTAACCACTGAGCCATCTCTCTAGCCCCATCTCTATTATTATCTCAACTATTAATAAGCCTGGTAATGGAGGACCATAGAGAGGAGGCAGATGAATGTGAAGGTTGAGAAAGAGAAAGACAAAACTGAAAATTGAAAGTCTCAGTTGTGAAATGTAGAATAATAGTGGTTTAGCAAACTTTCTCGAACAGTCCCTATGCAGTTATCTGAGATGTAAAAAGAGATTTACCATCTTTAAAACTTAAACATAGTCCTTCAAACAGTGATAGCTTAAATTTTCTCTATATTAAAATAATAGTTCATTCAAAAATTTCACTATGATGTCAGAAGTGGGTTGAAATGTAAGATCTCATCTACCTTCTACAAAGTACTGACTCAGCCAGTGAATTCCAGAAATTTTGAAACCCTAGAGGAAAGTCAGCAATCATTCTGGAACTGAAACAAAGAAGCCCCTCTTCCTTGCTAGATTGCCTATGGTTGAAAGGGCATAATTCTCAAGTGCTCTTCTACTAACCACCCCCACTAGACCACCAACCTGCTACATCGACCATGTCACTTGCAACAACTTTGACTCTGTGTATACAGAATGTTCTATATATCATCACAAATGAGTACAGACATCATTGACAGGAAACCGGCCTGCAAAGAGCTACTCTGGCTGAGGATAAGATAACTTATAGCCAAATGTGTGATGTTCATCCTCAGTTATGGAATAGAGAGAAAAATGCTTAAACTCAGAAGATTCTGCCAAACAGAGGAAGCCAAGTAGGAGGATGGATTTGCATCAGGGAAGTTGGGATACAATTGGCACTCAATATCTTGATGTCAGATCAGATTCCAGGTTTTGCCATGTGAAGTTGTGAGCAACAGATTGAATATTAACAAGTAAAGGACCACAAACTATCATTAAGAGAATTGGAACTTCAATGGCATCTACACTCTGAACATGTTCCGTGAAGTCAGAAGATAGTCTGTGTAGAATCATTCAATGAGACAAGTTGACTTCATGACAGGATTCAGATTGGCAGTCCAGGAGACTAGGCCTAAGAACTGAGCAAGTCCAGGCAAGTTGGTTACTAGAAAAAATCCTAGGCTTCAAGTAGCTAGTCAGAAACTTTCCTGCCATCAGAAGCTGATAAGCCACCTGGCCTGAAGTAAGGGCAATGGGTCAGCATTGAGGAGTTTCCAGGCCTCCCCAGGAACAGTTCCCAGCCCCCATGCCATAGTAATGGGATGTTCCTAGAGATGGAGTAAGATAAAGGTCACCTACCCCAGAAAACCCTAACATGCTTTAAATAAGGCCTGCGAGCTCACTTGGGTGTAATGCGAGACACCAGCATGCTAAAGACTTCTGCATAATAAAATACTCTTTGCATTTACATATGGTTTGAGTCTCAGGTATCATTCTTCAGTGAATTACAGACACTTACACATGAAAATATAAGCCTAGAAATCTTATTCAATAGGAATTCAATAGAAATGGCTTTGGAAATTCCCTAAACTGCATTCTTCTCACTCCATCTTAATTTTTTTTAGATACTCCTTTGGAATATCAAATAGAGTCTTGAGGACTTGGTGAGCCGGTGGGTGGTATTTAAAAATTCATTCATGCAAGCCTCAAAGAAGGATAATGGGGGAAGGGGGAGGGCAGGATACAAAAGGAGAATGGTTTGTACACAACAATTTGAAGAGCCTCCATTCTCCTCAAACTTTTTCCAACATGAAATCTTGAATAGTTGTTGTCAATTACTTTGTGCTTGTTTTAAATTTTGGATGTATTTTATACTGCCCGCAGATATACAATGTGTGTATTTACAAAGATTCTTAATTAAGCATCTAGAAGAAAATGGTATTGTATCCTTGTCATTCTAGATTTGATAAAATGCAGAGTGTTCTCTGTTAATTATTTGGCAATGTGTTTTCCTAATTCAGAGAGTCTCATGAGGAAGATACTTGTGGGTAGGTAGATGACTTCATGCATACATGAATGAAGGAGTTATTTAAAGGATAGGTAGAATGCACTTGAATATAGTTATCATTATATTGATATTTAAATTCTTCAGATTAACATCTAAAGAAAGACTTTAGTGAAATAGTGAATAGATACTAAAATAGTGAATAGATACTGAAAATAGTGAAGAGATACTAAAATATTCTTTTATATCATTTTGGCACGACCATAAACTTCAGATGTTTTAAAATAAACAATATATTACAGTTACTTGTTCACAGATGTATTAACTGGAAACCTTTATAAATTGCTTTATCTCAGGAGGATGCTGGTTGTGAGAAAGAAAATAGGCAGATTAACAAAGGAAAGAAAAAGGGACAAATGGTAAAATTATTTTGTTCATAATGCTTCATTTAAAAAAAAATACTTCTAGATTCATTTGGGTAATAAAATTGCTGGAGGTTAAGTTTTAAGAAATAAATTGAAACCGGCGGTGGTGGCGCATACCTTTAATCCCAGCAGTTGGGAGGCAGAGGCAGGCAGATTTCTGAGTCCAAGGCCAGTCTGGTCTACAGAGTGAGTTCCAATACAACTACAGAGAGACCCTGTCTTGAAAATACCAAAAAATAAAAATAAAAATAAAATGAAGAAAGAAATAAGAAATTGAAGGCATAACAGAAGAAACAATAAATGGAGATTCTCATCCATCAAGTTGGATGAGATCTCTTTATAAAGGAGGCATTTAGATGACCTTAGTAAAATGAAATTACACACAAATAGATGAGACTAGCTGTAGTATGACAGAATATGTAGAGACATATTATCAAACAAGAAAGTGATTGTACCACACGGAAACCTAAAAATATCTCCCAGTCCTCTTGGAATCTGATTAAAATATGTAAGGTATTATATTAGACATGTTTTTAATCAAACTTTAACTATAGTTTTCTTCTCTTCAATTCTACAAGTTGGGGGCTTATAGCTGTGCAAACGGATGTTGAAAAGGGTTAAGTGACTTGACCAAGGTGGCTCAATTACTAAATGGTTGAATTAAATGCAGGTCAACCTGACCCTGAAGCCCATAAAGAATAGATTTCTAAAAGCAATATTTTCCAACTAATTGTTACTTCTGAACAAAATAACATAATTAATGGAACATAAGAATAAGTCCAAAAATAGGTAATAATTGTTCAAAGTAAGGAACAGCTTGATTTAAAGTAACAAAGAGGTTGTCGTGCACCAAGTAGAATTAATGGGAAACATAAAGCCCCAAAACATACCCCTGATAAACTGCAGTTTTAAACTATAAAGAAAACATGATTTAAGCAATTCTATCTTTTTAAAAAATAAATTCTGAGAAAAATGAATCTTCTAAGTCATTAGGATTCTTCCAGGTACTACAATCCTACAGAAAATGTTAATATTCCTTTTTAGCTACTGAATGGAGAAAAACTGTCATAAATTATAAGGCCAGCATATGGTTGGTCTAGTAGAATTTATATTGGGTCTCCATGTGTATCACTGTGTTACTTGTAATAACCTCCCTCTTCATCAGGTGAGCAATGAAAGTCATCTTCACCCACACTAGAAAGGAGAAACAGGTTCAAGGCAACTTGGTAGTCTGCAATCGGCAAGTCGTATGGTTATTACTTATATACTTTGGAAGAAAGCAAATGTACTTTCTTCAGAAATCTCCCTATGTTTCCATGTTATATTTAAGTATCATATGTGCTTGGGTAATATTTCAATTTTTAATTTTAATGTTATATTTTAGTTTCTGTAAAATACTATACATTTAGTGTAAAAATCTTGAAAATGCATAGAAGACAAGACACTTATTCATAAAGAATCTTTAACAACAATCATGTGGCCAAGTACCTGAAACTAACTAAGTAGGCCACAGACCTAGAAAACAAAACAAAACAAAACAAAACAAAACAAAACAAATGCTTTGTTCTGCTAAAGGAACATAATAATGAAATGAGTCCTAATGATATTCATCTGTATTCATGGATCAGTGTCTTTTGTAACTAAGATGGTCATAGAAACTTAATCCTTCTGTAGATGGAAGCTGATACAGGAACCCACAACTGGAACTTTATAGAGAGTGAGAGAACTTGGTTCACTAAGTTCTAAAGAAGATATGTTCATCCAATCCTTTCATTCATGACTAAGAGAGAAGACTTTCATGGGAAAGAGGAGGCAGAAAGACTGTAAAAGCCAGTGGAATGGGAAACACCAAGGAAAGTGTTTTTCAGGTCCCCCAAAACAAACAAACAAACAAATGAAAAAACACAAACAAAAAAAGGACAAGTAAACATATGAACATACAGAGACTGAGGCTGCATCTACAAGGCTGCTCATGTTCAAGTCAGACAGGATCCTAGCACTGAGAGAGGAACTAGATATAAGACTCCATCCCGAAACTAGCAGTCATCTCTGATGCCAACGACTTACAACTGAAACATTGGTTTTCTCCAACAGAGCAGTAATTAGCCAAAATAAAATTAACTCCATGCTATTTATCGTCTAATGTGTCGATAAACCTCTATCTCCAACAATCTTTACATTATGACCCATAAAAAATAGCAAAATTACAGCTATGAAGTGGCAATGAAAATAACATTATGGTTGGGGGTCACCACAACATGAGGAACTCTATTAAAGGGTCACAGCCTTAGGAGGGTTGAGAACCACTCCATTAATGCTTTCTTTGAGCAGAGCTTATGTTACTTTCATTTGGTAACTCCTCCATTTTCTGAGTTTGTGTTTCCATGGGAGGAGGGTGCACAGAAATGTGTATTTGCTTGTGTGCGTGTGCGTGTGTGTGTGTGTGTGCATGCACATGTGTGTCTTTCTTATGCTTTTCCCCCTCTGTTTCTGTATGCTTTTTTCTTTTTTCTTTAATTTTTAATGGTTTTGGCATGACTGATCTCTGAAGAAATACTGTAGAAATTGATGCTTGAAAAGGTAGGGAGAATCTGGGAGGAAACGAGAGAAAGGATATTGTGTTCAGAATATACTGTAAGTAAAGAGAAATATTTTCAATAAACAAAGAAAATATTGATACCAAAAGGAAAATAAAAATATTGAATGGATTAACAATGTGTGAGTTTTAATATTTAATAATGTTCACTTAACAATAAATGTGAGCATCATTGGAACACTGTTAATAAATATTTTGACAATATAACTTAAAATCATATTTGATACTATAAAACCTATAAATATTAAACAACACTAAACTGACTTAGCTGGTTTTATGTATTAGCATATGTATATAACAATAATAACTAAAGAACAAGAGGCCTTAAATTTTTTAACATTTCAGCAAATTGCAGGGAAAGTTGGATAATTGCATGTGCTTTTCTCACCGAACTTTCAAAGATGATGCAAATTAGTTCACATATTAATAATAAGCCTAGGTGTAAAATAAAGAATATAGAGTTTCTAGAAAATAATTTAGAAGGAAGATCTATGTGATACTGAGAGTGGTAATTAGTATTTAGATAAATGAGGAAATAAAGTTCACAGAAAGATAGTAGTATGGTGTATTTTATTAACATTTAAGAATTCTTGTTTATGAAAAACACTTCAGGGAGAATAAAAAATGAAAAACTACCTGGGGATTTTCTTATTGTTAAAACTAAATAATAACAGAAAAATTTTACTTAAGGCTGGCCATCTGGAATTGGATAATTATTTATGGGGCTTTTGTCTGAAGAAAATCAATTGTTCCTTTCTTCGCAGTTTCTGATTGTTTATAGTCCTTCATCAAGGTTTGGACTGATCCTTGTTGGCAAACCAATCTTGCTGGTATTGTGCAGGTCTGTTTTCACAGTTTTATCAGGGAGAGTTCATAGGTGCTGCTTCCCTGTTCTATTTAGAAGACACAATCTGTCACAGTTAATGGTCCTCTGGTGTTTATAATATTTCCTCTTCCTCTGAGCCTTAGGTTTACAAATTGTGCTACTATATGTCATTTTGGCTTGGACATTTGTGGTGGGTATTCTTGGTTGTCAACTTGAGTTGATCTTTAATGAGCTAAAACCTAAGCAACTGGGCATACCAATGAGTGGTTTTCTTGACTGGATCATTTGTGATGCAATAACACCTGGGACATACATTCTTGTGACAGTACACATAAAGAGACATGGAAAAAGAAGCTCTCACTGCTTGTCTGCTTGTCTTTACTCTCACCAGCAGGTTCATCTACCCTGATTTAGGGTCATTTCTTCACAGGTATTAGAATCTACTTCATCAGTATAAAGTAGACTGATGATCAACAGCTCTCTGGAAATCCTTCAGGACTCCAGCACCAAATTGGAAGTGCTGAGATACCCAGACTTATGGAGTACACAGCTACTGACACTTTTCTTTCAGAGGATATCTATGTTTGGACCATGCCTATCATAGCATGTAAGCCATTCTAATACAACTGATATGGTCAGTTGCTCTGTTTTGACTAGTTGTGTCTTCCTGTAACTGTCTCTACTTTGATGAGCGGTGACAGCTTCATTTACCCATGTTTATAAGAATAGTATTTTTTAATGCAGTTAGAATTTATAGAAGCTTAGGAAATTGCCATAGTAGGTTTTCACGTGCAATTCATGACATCATTTGTCACAAATGACTGGGTAGATTTACAATACTATGCACATTTGCCTTCCTGTTTAGCAGGCTCAGTCCAAAATTTGTTGGCTACCACAAAGATTTGAGGGCCACTATGAACCACCAGTCATATTTATCTATGCTGAAGATTTTTGTGGTTTCTAGGTATCATAGCTTGGTAGAATTAACTATTGAATGATTTTCTCTCTTGGAAGTTTACATTGTACTTCCCAGTATTATGGAAGCTATTACTCAGGTGGAAGACATTGGTCTCCTTTACAGCTCAGTGCCTCTGAGTCCTGCATCTGTGTGAGTTATGTTTTCAGCAAAAGGGACTCATTTTCAACCTAGAGCACATATTGTTTGAAAAGTCTCTTGCACATCCTTGTCAACAACTTAAAAAGAGATTTTTCACTCCTGGGTCTGGGCCTTTGTGGTTCTTAAAGACACTTTATGGTTCTAGGAAGCATTTCACTCCAAGTGGTGCAATTTTATTTAAAGTATATATGTATGTATATACATAATGCTATCTGTATTATATATAACTTAGGCAAGGAAAAGTAATATGGTCCTTGTAGCTTTTCCAAATCTCCTCTGTGTCTATTATTCTCACTTCTACTTCCTTGTTTCTCATTTCTGCACCAATTTGTCTTTCCTTACTAAGTTTGGGTCTCCCTTTTCATCTTCTTTTTTGGATCTTTTTTCATCCTTAATACCACCTCCTTCCTGAAACCCCATAATTCTATTATAATAATGAGGTAGTCAATACACGTATCTCAATTAAGTTGCAATCAACAAATGCCTATCTAGCCCTTCTCAAAACTCTCAAGGGCAATAAAAATAAGAGAAATATGGGTAGCCATCTCAGCTAAAAATAACCTAAAGAAACGGGATAACTAAATGTAATCTGTGCACTAGGAAAAATGCTGAATCAGAATAATTGGGAGAAAATTTATAAAAATTAAACATACCGTAAGAATTTGCAACTATTTTTTAAAAAAATGTATGATTTGTCTGTCAAAATGTTTATAGCAGGAGAAACCTGGAATGTTTTTATACATATTTTTCTTTTTAAATCAATTCAATTAATAACATTTCAACTGAAAAATCTTAAGTCTGAAAATTCTTCAAAAGAAGAAACTTTTTGACATTAAACTGATGCCATTTGTGGGATATAATAGCACATTACCTTAGAAGATGAACTGAATTTAAATTTAAGTACTAAAAGTACTGTATAAAATTTATGTCAGGCCACATGTATGTGAAATATGCCCTGGTTCTAATCATAGAGTTCATCCACAAGATAGTTTATGGCAAACAGATAAAAATAGTATAAAATATATGAAATATATAAAATCACAAGTCATTGTAATTCTAAGAATTTCAAATATTTGCTATCCAAATGTCAACATTGTTTTTCAAACAAAATGATTGCTGATGAACTATATGCCATGAGGAATCTGAATTATTTATTATAAAGCCCTGCTACAGCATTTTCCCTGTGCAATCACATTAGGACAATGACAGGCCTGTAATTGGACAAGAACAGAGAGGTGGAGCAAGAGTTGGAGGAGGACAAAGGTCACAGGAGTAGGAGGAGGTGTCGTGTATCCTGGAGGCAGACGATGAGGAGGAGCCAGACCCTACGAGGTTATACAACCAAGCAAAAGTTTTTACAAAATAGATTAATTTGGTTAGAATATTGTCTTTATTATTTGGTTCTGAAATTATTGTATTGGCATCTTGTAAATTGTGATTTTATTATTATATAAATCTGATTGTATATTAAGGCCGTAAGAGTCATGCTTTACTTACCGGGTCTTAGGCACTATTTACATAAATGTTTCGGGCATGTGCAAAAAGTTGCATGTGAGCGAGATGATTTTAATAGTTGGGAGAGAATAATAAGTGCCTGCCAGGACATAGTGATGCTGGTCAATACCGGCTCAAGATCGTTGCCCAGCGGGAAAGTTTACTGGTTGGATTCATTTTATTAAATATTCCAGCAACAAAACCCAAATCATTTTATTATATCTTGTTTTTAAGTGATATACAAAAATTCACCTTCTAAGCTTATTTTACTTTAATGTCCTTTTACAGGCAGAATATTGTGATGTCTGTCACTTTTGAAATTACTCTCTCAGTTTTTAGCTCCTTAATAGCAGCCACAACAAATAATCATTTCTTTAAACATTATTGTATCACAAGCAGAGATGGTAAAAAGGAAAACGAGATGCTATTTCTTGTTTTCTGAATACATATTAACTAAATAAAGACATTACAAAAATACTAGTATTTGTGAATTCAAAGAATAGTAGATTTGCTGCATTTGTTTCTGTGGGAGATTCCCTGAAGGAACATAGATCATTTTAGTTTCTACTTGCCTAGTCTTATCAAATTCATTGAACTACTCAGTAGGTGTTCACTGTCTGATTTTATATATGTATTTTTAAAATGTAACAAGTAACAGGCTCATAAATAAATGTAAATGAGTCTCCTGCCATTGATACTAAACTATGTCTACCATGAGGACTAACAAATATTTGGTGCTCTATGATACAATGCATTAAGAACTGTGCTAGCAATGAAGGAGCCAAGCACCTCCTGTCTGTTCTTTAAATAACAGTATTTACATAATATGCGCAAATGTGACAGTGAATGGCAGGAACAACTGTGACACATGATATCTTAAACATGAGCAGATTCGTTAGTGATACACCTTGTACAGAGTGTTCATTTTGATGTCTTTTGTTCACTTATTATTTGTTAATCAATCTAGGTATGATTTGAACATAAAGCTGCCAAGAATATGTATGCATGCATGATGAGTGAATTCATAGTTGCTAATTACATCTATTGATGTTGAAATAAAGTAAAGAAATTATAATGAACTATTTTGATTAAATTAATATTATTGGCCTACATTTTAAAATTAGAATAAATCAGAGACCTCTTTACATCTCTGTCACTTGGAATGTTTGACGATTAATCATATCCTTTGTCATTGTTTTGTCATTACGTCTGCCTACTTGTGTTCTTTTTTAATGGGGACTTTTAATGGAAACATGTATTGTGATTAATTATGTGATTGCTGTTTCTAGGATACATATGTTATATGAGTGAAGTTCTGATAGGACAAACAAATAATTTTACATTTTCTTCCCTTTTTCTTACTGATATCATAATATGACTGTTTAAATTATCAGATTATTATAACTAGTGGATGTGTCTTTTACAAAAAGATTTTGTAGAAGAAGTAAATATTTTCAAAACCTTTTGCTTGTAAAAATTTTTGAAGAATTAATGAAAATGAATGAAACATAATTTTACATCTATAATAGGAAGCATACTGTTTTTAGAAATGTGAAAGTATGTTTTAGGTCACATAAACATGGTAACAATTTTATAATTGCCTACAACATTTTCTTTAGCAACAACAACTATAAATAGCAATGGTAAATATAGAAAAGTTGAATAAAACTTAAAATGTAGCATGTTTTAGAGTCAAAAGTTTATTTAATATGTTTGATGGTTTTTTAATATAGTTGTGATGGCTGATCTTGGTTGTCAACTTGACAAACCTTGAAAAATTAATTTGAACATATCCCATATACAGGAAAAGCTTTTGGGATAGCCAATACTCAAATTATTCTGGACCCACATGAAGATCGAGCTCCACTTCATCAACAGAAGAAGAGACCCTTGATCCTGTGAAGGTTCTATGCCCCAGAGTAGGGGAATGCCAGGGCCAGGAAGTAAGAGAACATGGGTTGGTGAGCAGAGGGAAGCATGTAGGGAACAAGTTTTTTTTTTCCCAGAGGGGAAACCAGAAAAAGGGGTATCATTTAAAATGTAAATAAAGAAAATATCTAATTTAAAAAAAATAAAATAAAACCCAGGTTAAAAAAATACTCAAAGAAATAACTACTGGCAAAATGAATCCAGGAACACATCTAAAACATTATCCATCATGATCAAGTAGGCTTAATTCCAGGGATACATGAATGGTTCAATATACAAAAATCCATCAACATAATCTTACATATAAACAAGGTGAAAAAAATGATCATCTCATTAGATGCTGAAAAAGCCTTTGACAAAGTCCAACATACCTTCATGTTTAAAGTGTTAGAGAACACATCAAAACAATCATCCACCATGATCAAGTAGGCTTCATCCCAGGGATGCAGGGATGGTTCAATATATGGAAATCCATTAATGTAATTCACTACATAAACAGACTCAAGGACAAAAACCATGTGATCATCTCACTAGATGCTGAGAAAGATCAGGAATTCAAGGCTCATATTTGAATATAGTAAAAGCAATATACAGAAAACCAGTACCCAACATCAAAATAAATGGAGAGAAACTAGAAGCAATCCCACTAAAATCAGGGACTAGACAAGGCTGCCCACTCTCTCAAGCAAATCAGAGGCCTTCCTATATACAAAGGATAAACAGGCAGAGAAAGAAATTAGAGAAACAACACCTTTCACAATAGTTACAAATAATATAAAATACCTCGGTATAACTCTAACTAAGCAAGTAAAAGATCTGTTTGACAAGAACTTCAAGTCTTATTTATAATAGCCAGAACCTGGGAACAACCCAGATGTCCCTCAACAGAGGAGTGGATACAGAAATTGTGGTACATCTACACAATGGAGTACTACTCAGCTATTAAAAACAATAAATTAAATTAAATTAAATGATAATTTAATAAATTAATTAATAAATTAAATTAAATTTATGAAATTCTTAGGTAAATGGATGGATCTGGAGAATATCATCCTGAGTGAGGTAACCCAATCACAAAAGAACAAACACGGTATGTACTCTCTGATAAGTGGTTATTAGCCCAGAAGTTTAGAATACAGGAAGAACAACCCACAAACCACAAGGAACTCAAGAAGAAGGAAGACCAAAAGGCAGACATTGCATTCCTTCTTAAAAGGGGGAACCAAATACCCACGGAAGGAGTTGCAGAGATTAACTATGGAGCAAAGATTGAAGGAAAGGCAAGACAGCCTAAATATAGCTATCTCCTGAGAGGCTCTGACAGTACCTGACTAATACAGATGAAGAGGCTAGTAGACAGCCATTGAACTGAGTACAGGGTCCCCAGTGAAAGGACCAATGGTGCTGAGGGATTTGCAGCCCCTTAGGGTGAACAACAATATGAACTAACTAGTACCCTCAGAGCTCCCAGGGTCTCAACCACCAACCAAGGACTGCACATGGAGGGGTCTGATTGTTCTGGCAGCATGTGTATAGTAGAGGATTGCAAATTCGATCACCAATAGAAGGGAGAGGTCCTTGGCCCTGTGAAGGTTCTGTGTAGGGGAATGTCAGGGCCAATAAGTGGGAGAGGGTGGGGTGGCAGGCATGGGGAGTGGGGAGGCAACAGGGGTTTGTTTTTGTTGTTTCTGTTTGTTTCTTTGTTTTTTGGAGTGGAAACTGTGGAAGGAGAAATTTACATGTAAGTAAAGAAAATATAATAATAAAAAAAAAGAGTGTTAGAGAGACCAGGGATACAAAACATATACCTAAATATAACCAAAGCAATATGTAGCAAGGCAATATCTGGGGCATGCAGTCTACATAGGATCAAGGGCATCTCTTCCCATGGATGCCAGAAAAAAGCCTACTGCCACCTGTTGACCCAAAGAGGATATACCAGTTCTGGAATTCAGTGTCTCAGGCTAATTGAGTCCACTCTTCTTTAAGAGCCCCATGTGAAAGTACACTTGTTATTTCATACATTTTCTTAATTTTTTCCTTGGAACACATTCTTTGCCATCATTCTACATCCTAAGGATGGTAAGAATACAGGGTATTAGTATCTATTAAACATTAAATTTTGCCAATTCCTTCTGGAGCTTCATGTAAAGAAAGCAATTAACACTTATAATTTTTTTACACATAGTTTACTGATTATTATATTATGTAAGAAAATACTAAGGTTAAGATGATAGAGTAAATATGTGCATAGCATGATCTTAAGATTTTCATTTAGGCAGGGCGGTGGTGGCGCATGCCTTTAATCCCAGCACTTGGCAGGCAGAGGCAGGCAGATTTCTCAATTTGAGGCCAACCTGGTCTACAGAGTGAGTTCCAGGACAGCCAGCGCTATACAGAGAAAGCATGTCTCAAAAATAAAAAAGATATTCATTCCATAAAATCATCAACACGGTACAATAAGAAGTATTGTTTTATCTAGGTAGTGAGAGGAGGACAAAATTACGTAAAATATGAAGGTGACCCAAACAAGGGCACCTAGCAATGAGGGATACAGAATCTCAACTGACTCCCTCTTGTATCTAGGCAAGGCTTCCAGTAGGGGGGGGGGATTAGGGTGCATTCAGTAGAGTTGTTGTTCAAGGGGCTTCCATCAAAATCCCCAATCAATACAGGATGTATGGTAGAGAAAAGGTTGCTTTCTGCAAACTTAAAATGTGGACCTGATTGTCTAGGAAAGCAGCAAAATAACTAAATGAGCATGGAGAACTAAGGGGGTGCTATATGGAGGCCTCCCTTACACATCTTACTCTCTTTGGTGCAGGAAGGTACTCTGCAGGCTACCAAAAATGAAATGTGGACACTTACCAAGCCACAAAACCTTTGACCTACAATCTGGACAGCCTGTATATTATTCTAGGGCAATGGTGGCACAGAACTTGTGCCACCATTGACTTGACCTAAAGCTCACTCAACCTGAAGAAACCCTCACTTGACCATTGCTTGGCTAACGAAGAAAAAGAGACAAGATAGTACAGAGACCTAGAGTAAAACCAAACACTATTGACTGGTTAAAAACAAATAAATAAAATAATTCCTAATAATATTCTGCTATTCTCATTGATCAATACCTTATCCAGTTATAGAAAAGCTTCCTCCTGCAAGAGATGGGAACAGATGCAGACACCCACAGCCAGATATTATGGTGAGAAAGTCTACATTGGAGGTCTCCATTAAGTCTCTCCTCCCAGAGCTCAGGGAATACTGTGGAAAGTGATAGAGAGGATGGAGGACAGCAGGAGAACAAGGCCCTCAGAATCTATGATGTAAGGAGGTTGGAGCCCACAGAATGGATGTAACAAATGCAGGGCCTAAATAGTCTACACCTAGTGCTCTATCCACTCTTGGATATCCCATTCTCCTGTTGGGAGGTTTACATATCTAACATCAATATGATAGCTTTTGCTTCACCTTATTCAATTTTATTTTGTCATTTTTTTTGTTATCATTTAGAAGATCATTCGTTCCTAATGAGATTCAGAAAGGAAGGTAGGTTTAGGGGTAGGGGACAGGAAATGGGCTGAACTGGGAGAATCATGGACAGAGGAAATTATAATCAAGATATATCATATGAGAAAATATACTATTTTCAGTAAGTGATATAAAGGTCTAAACATTTCTTGAGTGACTAGATATGTACTCAAAAATATATAATTTTCTTAATAATGGTGAAAACATTTCACATTTCTTTAATGAAAGTATTCATTACCGCTCCAAAATCCCTATTTCAAGTGACCAATAACTATTTTAATTTGTCAAACAGATCTATTATGTAGAGACATAATTTTATTATAGCCATTAACTCAATTAAGTTTTTTCTTCATCAGTCTCTGGATTGATGGTTGCTTTCTTTCATGTACAACTCATTTTTTTTCCTACAAATGTATCACAAGTCACTATCATCAATTTAAATCTGGTAAAAGTATTGACATTGTTCACAACAGCATGTTTTTATTACTTTTGGGGTAAAATCCAATGTCCACATCTAAGTTTCAAACCAACAAATAATGCAAATACCATAAGCAAATAGAACTTTGTGCACCTCTCATTTCCAAAGAACCAAGCATGTATTTACTTACAGTATTTAGTAATTATTTCATACACTCCTATATTTCTTTTCATTATATAGACACAAAACAGATCTTTAATAAAATTTATCATGACTATAATGTTAAAACCTTAGATTATTAAGTACCATGTTCTGCTTAGATATAAATATAGATTATACAATTTTTAAAGCAAGTAACTATCTGCTCAAAAATTTATTTATTTATTCATTCATTCAGATTTTTAAGAGTTTCCTACAATGTATTTTGAGCAAATTCACCTTACAAACTCTTCCCAGAACTTCTTCCTTAGTCTACAGACCCAAATTTATTTCCTATCATTTTTTTTCTTTTTAACTCAGCAAAACCATTTGTGTTGTCCAAATATTCTGGGATGTGTGATCTTCTACTGAATCATTTCCTACTTATCAAGCACTATCCTTTTAGAGAAAACTGACTTTCTCTTTCCCAGCTACTAAAAATTACCCCAATAGCTCTTTGAAATGGGTGAGACTTTGTGCTCAACTACTTTACTATGCTGTCATTAGATATGGCTTGTGCTTATACAGGTCTTGCTCAACTGCTGTGCATTCATATGTGCAAAGGTCTTGATACATCCATATGATAATGTTTTTCTTAGAGTCATCTACCACAAATGCCTCTTATCTTCTGTATTCTCATCTATTCAAAGATCTCTGAGGCTTATAAGGATGGTATGGTATATATGATCCATTCTGCTTTTTTTTTTTCTTTTTTCTGAACCTTGTCAGCTAATCATCATCTACTGCAATCAGAAGTTTCTGTGATAATCATTGAGGGTATATTAATCTATACATATAATGAAGACTCATTAGAAGATTTAAAACCATGTACTTAAAGCAAAACAATGTTTAGTGGTTCTTCACTGGAGCCTAGGACCTGTTTAGACATAGATTCTTGGCTCTAAAATGGTACCAAGTCTGAGTTTCATCTTATGTGTCAGACATTATATTCAGTTTGAAAGTAATTGGTTATCTCCATGAAGATTATACAATTACTGAAAACAGGTATGCCTTGTCAGGTCAGCGATTATTGTAGCTTACAATGTTCATAGTTGATTAAAATTGATGATTGTATTTCTGTTCTGGTGACGTACAAAGCATGTTTTTTTTGTTGTTTGTTTGTTTTTTCTCTTTTTTTCTTGAATATTTTCTTTATTTACATTTCAAATGTTATTCCTTTTCCTGGTTCCCTGCAGAAGTCCCCTATCCCTTTCCCTGTCCCCCTGCTTCTATGAAGGTGTTCCCCGACCCATCCACCCACTCCTATCTCATTGCACTGTTATTTCCCCACACTGGGGCATGAAACTTTCAGAGGCCCAAGGGCTTCTTCTCCCATTGATGCCTGACAAGGCCATCCTCTGCTACATATGCAGCTGGACCCATGGGTCCCTCCATGTGTACTCTTTGGTTGGTGGTTTAGTCCCTGGAAGCTCTTGGGGGTCTGGTTAGGTGATATTGTTGTTCTTCCTATAGAGCTGAAGGGGTTTGCAACCCCAAAGTAATTTCTAATACCATATAAACTACCCAATGGAAATGGAGGTTCTAGCTATTTTTAATTTTATCATTTTTTTTAAATTTGAAACACTTTTATTCAATATTTTTGGACAATTCAGCACATTTAGTATTTTATACATTTAGAATTGCACAGCCTTAATTATTTTGAATACACTTCTAAAGTCTTAAGCACTTGGCAAAGAGGGATCTGAATCCAAATAGAATTTGGATTGAATATTTTTCTTTAGTCTGATATTGCAGACTTCTAATTAAAGAGGAAATCATTTTATAATTTGCCATCAACCAATAGACTTTCTCAGAATTTTATTCATTTTATTAATATAAGGACTTTAATTCACAAATGTCAATATGTAGGTTCAGGCAACCTACGCTCAGTTGAGTAATAAGCCTAGAACCCTGGAGCCCCTCCATGGGCAGTTTCTGCCTGCAGGGGCGGAAGGAGTTCGGCTATAACTCCTGCGTCTTTGACTCCTGTTTCAGTCAAACCTCTCAAAACTGCCCCTGCAGGAGATTTGCACTCTATCAGGTAGTCAATGCCTCAAGCTTCCAGCATTCTAGCTGGACCCTATCCCCAGTCATCTAACCACAGCCAGGCATGCCTCGCCACACAGATAGCCATGCCCCATACAATATAAGGGATGGTTCACTCATCTCTCTCTTGCTCTTTGTTCTTCTCTTGCCCTCTTCCTCCTCTCTCTTGTTCTTTGTTTCCTCTCTTGCCTCCTACCTCTCATTCCTGCTCTTTGTTCTCTTCTCTTGCCTTCTTGCACTCTTGCTTCCTTTCTTTCCTTTCTCTCTGTCTCTCCTCTTCTCCACTTCTTTCTCTCTTTTCCTTCTCTCTACTTGAACAGCCTATTTTATCTTTCCTATAATAAAGTATCTCATTTATACATTGCCTCTGTTTTAACTAACACGTCCCACCGCAGGCTTCTGCAGCAGCAAGTCACCAGATCCACATTAATATTCCAAAGATTGCCTGAGGAAATTTTATACATAAAATATAAAACACAGACCTTTAACCTTTCTAGGGATTAAGCAATTTCAAGGACAAAATAGTGTGAAACAATGAGTTAGTAAGCAATAACAATAGATTAATAAAATTTAACATCTACACGTTATTAAAAGAAACATTGACTTTTTTCAGATAAACAGAAGGTTGTCTTTTCTTCAAAATTTTGGGACTTTGATACATTTATATCCCCGTTAATGACAGCTTTTCAAAACATGTAATGAGTCACAGTAAAAAATAGCAATCAATTATTAAGTCAAGCCATTGGTATTGCCAATCTAAGCTGTGCATGAAACAAAAGTTCCCAGCTGTCCAGAGCTTCAAATGGCAACATTTAGATATTTTTATTGAAAATGACATTTCAGCAAACACAGAATATAATGGTGCAAGTATTTTCATGAGTGAAAGAATAAGAATATTGAACTGGTGCTAGCTAGCATGCAACAGAGGGCTACATTACAGTGTCAGTGCTACATCACCCAAGTGTGGCATTAGTGCCAAGTTCTTATCCCATCAAAGGCTTTAAGATATTGACAATAGGATGATCACTGGACTACAATGATGGCTGTCTCATGGAAAGGATATTATAAAATAACGGATGCATTTACTTAAGTGTTTCCCAATTGTATTTAGAAAGAAATTGCTTGTCTACAATTGAAATGATAGAAGCTACTATAAGCATTCCACTTACTTCTTCATTCTTATTACTGCTTATGTATAAATTGTTTGGAAATAAACTGTAATGAAATATCTTGCAAAGAATAGAGAATCATTAGAACACAGCTTCCTTATCAGAGTTATTTTCAGCATGGACTCTGTACATGTGTACACTATTATATGTAGCTCATTCCTTATCATTGTTGCTATTTGATGGTGTTCATAGTGGTGTATAAACTAGAGGACAAATCCAGTAGAGGTCTTTCAGACACAAGTTATTAATCCATGGTCAAAATGCTGTTATAAATAGAGAAGTTTGATTAAGATTATGAGGAATTTCAAGAGGATTCTCATGTTCCAAAGGATGGGAGATAATGTCTATTGAGCTCAGAGGACTAAACCACAGATCCCAGAGGCTGACAATGTCAGAATCACTTTGCAATGAAAACTAGTGTCCATCATTTGCACAGTCTTCAGTATTGCTCAATTATCCATAGCTTCAGCTCATTCTAGTAGCTTCTTTTTGTATTCTTGTTGGAGGACCCCAGGTACTTAGGTCAGTTACCACTATTTGTCCAGTATACTTTTATTAGTTCCATCTTTGATTTGAGTTTCAAAGTCAGAATACCCAGAAGTTACAGGCTATATTATTCAATGAAGAAGACATTCTTGAAATATCAAAATAAATGATATAGAATTCATATCAGTCACAGATATCATTGGAGATTCCATGCAATATGTTAGGGAAAGGGATGATTTTAATGATTTAAAATGAGGGATACATTTGTGGTGAGGAAGTTTCTCTATTTTTATAATAGACTTAAGCTTGTATAATTAATAACATGAAACATAATTATGTGTACATTTTTGCAGTGAAAATGGCCAGACTTAACACTGTAGGAAAATTATGTGAAAGATATTAATTTTCAGCATCTGGAATTGATATTCTATGTTTCAAATAATTATGGAAATGTGACATCAAAATAAAAAGATATCTATCTATCTATCTATCTATCTATCTATCTATCTATCTATCTATTTATATACAATTCCTTAAATGAGTCTTTGAATTTTCTACCTATTTTCAACACTGACTAAAATTTCGTCACTGGAGAAGTTCATGGTAATTAATTATAGGTTGATTTAGAGTCATATTTTCCTTAATCCAAGGAAGATCCATGAGTAATATCATTAAAATGAAGAAAATTAATTAATAAATGAAATACAAAGCAGATAGCATTTCTAGTGTGTATTAATAAAATTAAAGTTTATATGGAAAAACTACAGTACCAATTCATCCCTGTAATAAATTGTCAATAGTACTTATGGCCCTAAAATGTTAATGTTAAAAATAGAGAAATGCCATTAAATGATTTAAGTAATATTAAGAAGGTATTAGTACTATTCCTTAAATAATATTTGACTACATTATATATGATCCATACCACTTATTAAATTAATGGTTGAAAGAAGCACATGAATTCTACTAATTTTTAGCTTTATCATTTTCTGTTTTACAGTATACAATTAAATTGTATATAGTAATATCTAGGCAAGTGCTTTAATCATATGATTTTATGGATTAAAAGCCTACATTTACACAACTAACTACATCACTTTAGCCTGAACTTCATACACAAGAGAAATTGGTCCTTTAAAAAGGTCTGGAACTCAAGTCTATTTCACTATGTTAAATACAAAGTTAAACTGTCTTTCAAAAGGACATATACCTATACCAACAAATTCTCAAAGGATTTGAACAAGAGACAGAACTTCTCTTTGTCATTATCCTATTTGAACTTTTGCCAGGAGCCATGAAGGAGAGGCTAAAAGTTAGCAAGTGCTCGTTCTGAGATGGTTTCCCCATGAACCGTGAACCACAATGGATGAGCCCTTCCAGGCAAGGTCAAAAGGATGACATTTTTAGGAATAGGATTTCTGCTATTGATATGCCTCTCCTTTCATTATTAAATTAAATTAATATATAAATCTTGACAATTAGCCCACCATACTGGGAAGATTTTCTACAGATCAATGAAGATGCATTGTCTTGTACCTATGCTATATAAACAGATGATTTCTTAATTCTTAATAATAATCCTACAAGAATTACTAAAAATATACAAGCCATTATTAAGCTCTCTTTTTCTCTCCTTTTAAAATTTATCTTTTTTTTTTTTTATTTACACTCCAAATTTTATTCCCCTCCAAGTCCACCCTCCTACTGTTCCACATCCCATACTTCCTCCCTGCTTATCTCCACAAGGATGTCCCAACCCCCGTAAGATTGCAAGTAAGGTCATTTGTGACATGAATACTACAATTAGAATTCTGCTAGTCTTCAAGTGTCATGAGTTAGTTTGTGCTGAGATAGAAAGCAGATATTGAAACAGATTTACTCTTTATAATACATTTCTTAGAGCTGTAAAAGAATTAACCAAAGGTCATAAAAGGGAATTAGTGATTTATTTTATGTGCAAGGACAGATTATAAAATATTGACTGGGTTTATCTATACAAAACTTCAATGCTAACTTAGTCACAAAAACTATAGTTTTAGACTTTCAGTGACCCTGTGGAGCTAGTGACATTCTTAATGAAAACACATATTAACATCTCTCTTTTGAACTTCTTATTCAATTTATGATTTGAATTTATATTTAAATTCATGGTAAAGTTTTAAATTAGATATCATGTGATCATGTATTCTGAGAAAATATGTAAGAACTAAGAACTCAAAATGAACAATTAGGAACATAGACAACTCTGAAGAGAGATTTAGATAGTTTAATAAGTTTCCCCATTTTTTCTTTTCTCTTAAAAATAAAGATTAGAATTTCTTTCCAAGTGTCCTTTTTATTCCTGTAAGCAATTTTCTGTAGCTGACAAAGAACTCCCAGACTTAGAACCTGGAGCTAAGGAATTTATGTAAAGAAAAAAGCAGATTTTCTCTCTGGTGAGTTTCTGAGACCTGAGCAGCCAGCCAGGAGCCACAAGCCCCACGACTCCCAGGGGAGCCTCAGGGTGGCAGGGACACGATCCTCTCAGCTTCCGAGTGACAGAGGAGGTTCAGCGTCCTCCTCTGCCCCTTCCCTGCAAGTGGAGGGCCTAACTCCATAGAGCACATTAAGCCAGAGACCCAGGCAGCATCCACCATTTTCTCTCCGGTGAGGTTCTGATACTGGAGCAGCCAGCCCGGAGGCGCCTTAAGCCAGAGACCCGGGCAGGATCCGCCATTGTCTCTCTGGTGAGTTTCTGAGATCAGAACAGCCACCATGGAGGAGCAGGCCCCACTAGTCGCAGGGGAATTGCAGGGCAGCAGGGACAGGACAAGCTCTAGCCAGAGACTCTAAGAACATCTAACACCAAAAAGCAA
>NW_022196894.1:51103184-51154103 GCF_008632895.1 Mastomys coucha | reverse complement strand
AAAAAAAAAAAAAAAAAAAAAAGCAAAACAACCCCTTAATTCCCCAGTACAGGTGTTAACAACCCAAGCCAGTGTTCATTAATTTCAGAATAAGCAAGAAATGTTTTAGTATTTTTAGAAGCCAGCAGCTTTAGCTTTCAAAATAGTTAGAGTTTAAAGGCCAGAGATCTTCAGTCTTCCTATGTTCAATGCTCCTGGCAAGCTTTCCTTGAACAGATTTACGTGTGAATTACTTGAAGAATATTAGATTTCAGAAGACAGGAGTGAAAACAGTGAGTAGAAATGCCTGCCCTAAGAGCCTACCGTCACATTTGATAAGTCAGGGCTCTACTCAGTAGAACCTAATTTCACCATAAATTTCCAGTTTGATGCAACCTTTTATGGTAAACCACAAAACTTTGTCAAATATTTTTATAAACATGAATAAAATATGTTTTATTTCTTCTTCAGTATAGTTAAATAGAATTTTATAATTAACCTAATAGTTACATTACCAGCTTTATAGACATTTGACCAAGCTCTTTATCTTATATGTAAGAACTTACACAAACACAAAAACTTTCCATAAAGACATTCATTTATTATGGCCAAAATCTATAAGTTCAAAAGTTCTTCAGAGGTGAAATCTATGGAGAGAGATGTTCGGTGTGAATAAAGTTTTAGTTGGGTTCTTCATAGTCCCATTTCTGACTAGTCCCAAGCTTGACTCTGCCAGCATCAACTGCTATGGAGCTGTTTAATTTAGTTTTAAGATTAGACTAAAATGCCTTATTATATTCTATATTATAGTCAGCATCTACAGATATTCAAAATTCTCCTTTGACCATCCTTTTTCCATAAAAAGTTTAAAGTTTTGACTTTTATAACTTATATAACCAGATCTTTACAGTAAAACTAATCTCGTTTATTTTTACAGGTGTGTGTGTGTGTGTGTGTGTGTGTGTGTGTGTGTGTGTATGCGGGGGAGGCTTTGTAGGAGTAGGTGTATGTGAGAGACTGTGTATATATGATGTTTACTTGTGGTTGTATGAATGTCAGCACAGGGGTAGAAACCAAGCCTAACCTGTGGAGTCCCTTCATTCCTTCCACCCTTTTCTGGGTTTCAGTGATCAGACTCAGATTATTACATACCCATGGCAAGCATCTTCCCTCACTGTGCTGTTTTTGTCCATGTTTATCATAAATTGTGTTTGTCTCTTTTTTGTTTATTTCAAGACAAGTTTTTATGCTAAAGACAAGCTTTGGCACAACAGAGTAAATAAAGCATAAGTTGTGGCGTGGCATTGCTGAGGGTCAGGGCTGAGAGCAGCTGACAAGGTCAGCACTAAGGGAGTTTGATAGTTGCTGATGGAGGAGGCTATTGTCTATGGCAGCCAACCGTTAGAAAAATTACTCAGCAGCCTTTTCTCTGAGGCAAAAAAGCTTGACTCACTGGGGCTGGTACTCCCTTGTGGTCAGTGAAAATCTCTGAATTTTTTTAACGCTTGGTGTCAAGCAACAGATTAAAGGAATGAGAGAAAATCCATATATACAGACCAAGTGAATGAATCAAAAGACAGAATCTAATAGCTATACATATTAATAAATATATACAGACAGACAGACACGCATACATACACTCATATATTTTTGCACATTGAATGGATGAAGTAAAGCTCCAGCAAGCAGGCTCCAAGCATTTTACACACACATACACACACACACACACACACACATACACACACACACACACACACACACATATATACATGTGCACATATATGCATATATACACACATACACACACATATATACATATATATGTACATATGATACACATATATACATAAATATATATACTTAAATATGTACATATAACTTCACACAAACATATACACATATATACTTATATGCATACACACATATAAAATCATACACACAAATATACATATATTCATAAACTCACATATATAGATATACTGATATATGGATATACAGATACACACATTGGTATATGGAGCATGCTCCAGTAACACCCATACAAATTTTCCACATGTATACATAGATTTGATCAATGATACAAAGTTCAAATCTCATACAAACTTTGCACACACACACACAAACACACACATACACATACACATACACATACATATACATATATGTGTAGATGTGATAGATGGAAAAATGTTCCAACAGCTTTATTCTTCTCCCATTGCTTATATATAACAGAAGCTCTCAAGCAGCATAAAACACACATATATACAAACACATATATAGAATGTGATTGTATTCTATTTTTCTTCTAGTCAATGACTATAAAAAATACAGTATTTTCCCCAATACCTTTAAAACGGATAACATTAAGTAGTACAGGTAAAGAATAAAAATAGTCCCAAGCATCCATGGACGTTCATAACTAAGCAACTTCTTATAGGTTAACAAAGTATAAGAAAACAAGGTAATTTTCTCAGCCAGTTTCTTTTACTGGCATGTAGCAATTTGTTGTTACAAAGAAAGGATTATTTTATTATTTATTTTTAAAAGTAATCTTATAACAATCTTTAAAGTATCACAAATTTAAAATTTTATATAAAAAGCAGCAATACCTATTTTAATTTATCAGAATGCATCTACTCATCAGCAATTTTTATAAGTCATATAAAGAAGATGGAAGCAAAAATGGGTACAAGAAATTAATCATCACCATTCCAGCCTCAGTGAGAGTCACATCAGCCAGTCTTGCCATTGTTCTTGTTCCCTGACCATAAAAGGTCCCTAGCTAAACTAATAAGAATGTACCTTTGTGAACTTCAAATTGTTCCCTAAGATATTCTATATCAGAGTCAGTAGCAAAAACATATTAACCTAGCCTCACTAACAATTAATTTTTCCATATATTTTCTCAGTGTTGTAATCATAGTTGACAATCTGCATTTCCAAGTTCTTAGCTAGGGTAGTGAATCATTAATTTACTGCAGACTCAATGCCTGAAAGAGAACTAGCATTATTATTGTGAGTGCCAGTGATACTGCCTTGTGAAGACCTGGAAATCCCCTTAGAGTTTTCACGTAATTCTTAGATTAAGAGGGATGTGAGGATGACAAGCAGAGCAGAACTCTATAACAGCATGAAGTCCTCAAGACACATGGTTCTTTGGGGTCATTCTGCTTTAACTGGTGGGCCTCATTCCATGAGTTCTAAAGCCCTTTGTAGTCCCACCCTCCAGGCTCTAGACAGTCTCCCTAGGTTTTTCTGTCTGTTTTGAAAGCTCACTATGTTGATCGGGCTGATCTTAAATTTAGAGTCTGGTTTCCCCTGACTCCTGAGTACTTGGATTAAAGCCATGTTCCCCTACGCCAACCTCTTCATGGTAAAATTTCACATCGTTCTATAAACAAAAGAAATAGAAAATAAGAATTTGGCTCACATAAGTGGTAGTTTGTAAATAATTAAACCTTGGCCTATTTGATAAAATATCTTCTTTCTACCAACCAGCTAATTAGGATCTTTTGTTATACAGGGCAGACATCATGGATTTGGAAAGAGTAGAACTTCTGAGACAATAGTTATAAGGATCTTGTACTGAATGCCCATCTGTGGGGCTGGAAGACCCAGAGAGGCTTCAGCTGCAGATCCTAAATGCTGTGACTTTACATAATCATAGACGCCACAGATTTATGCCTGCACATAATAAGACTGATGATCCATTTCCTTTAGTTTAGCCACCAGTGACTCTAGATATTGGCTTTAAGTAACAGTAAGTGTCCAAAGCAGGCAGTTTCTGGGTAAATACTGAATGTTGTAACCTTGCTTCCCAGTACAAAGATAGTTAGAGAGGTCAGAACTAGGATGACAGAGCCCTTGGATGGAAGGCTTAAATGATGGTTGAACATTTCCCGTGAGCAAAACTCACATTTTCTCATCTTTGGCTGTTGATAGCCTTCTACATTTCTATATCTTGAAGTTCTACCCACTCTATGCTACTATATTCATGTTCCAGATATTTGATTCTTTTCCTTTCCTGCTGCTGGGGCCCTGGAAGCCTTTGGGAGTCTTCACTTATCCTCATAAGGAAACCATTGCTACCATCCCAGCTGTTATGTGGGCACCGGGACAGCAGTAGCTCTCCTCATTACTACTATAGTTCTGTTGTTTCTTGGGGATGCTCTTCATGTTTCTTGCTCAGTCTTCACTTCTGAAAAAATAAAGCCCAAAGCAAACAAGGACAGATCATCTCAGAGAAACTTCGTAATGATTCACGTGTTGCACCGGCCCCTCAGCTCTGGAAGATGTGATTCGGCGAAAGGGAAGTGTGGTGTGACTAACACTGTGCAGATGTGGTTGTAACTTACACTTCAATCACGGGCCTCACAGAAAGCAGTAATAACAAAGCTCTTCTACAAATCAAGTGTTGTAGTTGGCTTCAGCCATTCTTTAGGTTGAGGTTGAGCAATGGCAAAAAAAGCCTTTGAAGAGTGAAGTAAGCGGGGGTCATCTACATATTTGTGTTAAAGTGACACTGCTTTCCATATTGGGACTGAGTGGCCAGAGAAGTCTTAACTGGAGCAGATTTTGGTCATGATTGTAAGGGTTCCTGGGGCTGCTAGAGTGTCCTTAAAATGATTGAAAAGTATTTACAGTGGCAGGACTGCTGTTAAGAGAGCTCAACTGGTTGCCTATAAAGTGGCCGCTTAGCTGAAAGTTTTCCCGCTCCAGGCTGCCAGGCATAAGAGAAGGGCTTATCAAAGAGCCCACTCATGACACTTCATCAAGGAAAGCATTAAAATTATATTCATTAAAGGTTTCATGAAAGCTCAATGGGAAACTAACAATCCTAATAGCATTTAACAGTACTTAATAACATTTGACAGTGCTTAACAATGATTATTGTCTGACCCAGTGCCCGGGAATGGCTGCATCCCTCTGAACTTTCTCACAAGCTATAGAATTTCACTCTCTTACTCTATGGGTAAATCTAGGACAGAAACATTTATTTGAAAGTTCAGTATTCTTAAATGGCCCTTATTCATGGAGGGCAACTATGAATACCACTTTCCTTTTATATGATTTTCACTGGAGAATAATTCTGGGTTCTTAAATTGTAGAAATGTACCCTTCATAGCTGTTTGCATCCTATGGACTCATAGGAGTGTTGTGAGATCAAAGATTCTTTTAGCTATATTTGAGAGAGAGAGAATAAGAGGATAATGTCCTAAGGGTATGTAGATAATATTTTTTCATGGAATTAAGAATAGTGTAGGTTGGAGTACCTAGTGCCTTGGTCAGATTTGAAGTTTTCTGAAAAGCGCTCTTCTTCCTTTGTGCTTAATATCACCTCAGATGGAGTAAAGTTTGGAATAATATGAGGAAAATCATGAACAAGAAAGGAGTGCCTACTATTGACTTTCTTCTCTTTAGTATGTGTGCATCCCTAGTCAAGAAATATGAGAAGAGAAGGAAAAAACAGGGATATAAGTTAAAAAGTAAAATTATCCCTATATGCAGATATTGGGATTCCTTTGGACATAAGAGATCCCAGAATTTCCACTAGAAATTTTCTTTAATTAAGCAGCATATTCACCAAGATGGCAGAACAAAATATACTTAAAAAAGAAGAAGCTTTTTTATATTCTAATATTAATTATGTTCATATAAGAAAACATGAAAACACACTAGTGTAACATTTAAAATACTATCTAGTAATAAACTTTTCCAAGTAAGAGGAAGATATCTACAATGCAACGTTAAATCTACTTAGAAAGAAAGGAAGATATTAGAATATGGAAAAACATCCTATGCTTACAGATTGGCAGAATTAATATTGTGAAAATGACCATCCTACAAAAAAATCTAAAGATTCAATGCAAACACAATCAAAACTCTATAACATTTTCCACAGAAATAGAAAAAGACTCTTACAATTAGCTTCAAATATCCTGAGTAAACATTGCTTAAAAACGTACTATACTATATTTTAAGTGACACCTCAGAGTTAAAATAGTAAGGCCAGTACAGTACTGACACCAAACAATCATTGTGGATCAATAGAACGAAGCAGAAAACTACAAACTACAGATTTTTTTTGAGGAAACAAGGAAACAGTTTTCTGGATACAATAGGGAAATCAAAAATATGAGTGCACAGCTATTGTGAGAACAGGCATAAGATTTGCACAGACTCAAGCCAGAAACAATCCTGGAATGGCAGTAGAAACTCACCATAAACTCCCGTCACTAGGTGAGAAGCTCTTGGCATTTGATGATTCTTAAGCAGAATCAGGGTCACTTTTCTTTAACTGTAGACTTTCATTATATAGGTTTCTAAGATTTTAATCAAGCCTCTCTGTTTACAAGAAAATAGCATTGCTGAAAGACCAATTTTTACAGATATTATTATATACATTGTGTAAATGTGTGTGTATATATATATATATATATATATGAATATATATGTGTATATGTGTGTTTGTGTGTGTATACATACATATAGATATTTGTGTATGCATATAGATAGGTAGATAGATAGATAGATAGATAGATAGATATTACACATACACACACACACACACACACACATACACACACACACACACACACACACACACATATATATAACATATGGCTTATAGTTTTGTGTGTTTATGAGATTCCCTGGAGAGGACACTTGTGTGTCTCTGTGTGTGTCTTTATTGTTCTTTTTACTTTGGCCCCTTTTTTTCCTATTCTGACTATTTCATTTTTGTTTTATCTTAATATCCATCATTATTATCCATTAAATACCTGTTCCTTTTCTAGTGAGAGACAGAGAGTAATTATGTAGAGAAAGGGAGGTGGGGAAAACTTGGAGGGGTATGGGGTAGTAGAAGCCATTTCAATATATTATAATATATTGTGTACTTTTTCTCAATAAAATAGGCTAAAAAGTAATTGAATAGTAATTTAATAAATTCAGTACATTGAATTTGTATTACTTTTGATAGCTTTATTAGACTGCAACTAGAATCTTGAGACTGTATCTAATTTTTTTTAGAAGACCATGCAGTGCATATTAATGATATTCCTTCATGCAAATTTAAAAACTGAATTGCAGTGATTAAATGTGTGGATAGATTTTAAAATAAAAAATACAAGAAATATATTAAGTAATAAGACAATGTTTACCTTTTCTCAAATACTTTCAATGAAGATCTAGCATTTTCTCTTAAAATGTATGTTAGAGTCTAGAAATAAGTACATAGGGAATGGTCATAATAGAGCAATGATTGTTATACTTACATCTCTCTAATAAATAACAATCAAACCATACATACTAAAACATAATAAATATATACATACTCACATGCATACATACATGCATGCATAAATACATACTTGGGTAAATAGATATACAGTATAGTGGTGAATGTTGCTTTTTGCTTTAAAAGTACTTAATATCATTGTGGAAATGAATTGGGCATGTGTGTGTTGCAGAGTCTAGACTGGGGGAGTTGAGGTGGAAAGATGCTGCCTAGAAGTGGGTCATGCCCTATGTGAGCAGGGATCTTACACTGAATAAAACATAAAACAGAAAAAAAAACAAGGTGAGAACTGGCATTTCTTCTCCCAGTTTTCTGTCTGGTTATGTAATGAGACTAGCTAACTGCCCTGGATAGTTTTATATCAAATTGATATAAACCAGAGTCATCTGGGTGCTGAGAATCTCCAGTGATGAAATGCCTCCCTATGATCTAGCTTGTAGAGCAATTTCTTAATTAGTAACTGATAGGAGAGAGATAAACTCATTGTGAGTGGTCCACACCTGGTGTAGTGGTCCTAAGTTCTAGAATAAAGCAGACTGAGCAAGCCTTAAAGAGCATCTTGTTCCATCTCTCTGCATCAGCTCTTCCCTTCCAGTTCCCGTGTAAGTGACTTCAAGTATAAGCTATAGTATGCATATATATGGGGCATATATTTTGTCCTTCCTAAGTTATCTAAGGTCATATTGTTTCATCATAGTTTTTGAAACCCTAATTAAGATACTATGTCAAGTGTCCTTCCACAATGGTTTCTCTACAATGATACATATACACATAATGTATAAGAAAAGTAAGCCCCATATCCCTTAAATCCCTTCTGTCAGGTATTTTAACCTTTTTACATGTAAAATTCCTTATGCAGATAGATTATAAATAATAGATAGATATACACTTAAAGTATAAGAAAAGAAAACCCAATGTTCCTTAAGCCCCTTTTTTTCAGGTATTTTAACATATCCACATGTAAAATTATTTATGCAGATAGATTACATATGATAGAGATAGACAGATAGAAATATTAACACTATGACATGAGTTATAAAGAATTCTGATTCTCGACAAAGAATAATATTCAAATTGAGCCAAACATTTTGTTCCTCTATCCTTTTTCTATAAGGAGTATATAACTGTTTTACAATGAACAGTTATATAATAACTGTTATGTAATGTTAATAACAGTTATATAATGAATTCTTGTATAATGAACTTATGATACACTGTCTCAGTGAATTAAATTTAAAAATACAAATTAGCAAATTTTAAAGAAAATCTAGAAAAATCAAGTATGGAGAAATGCCTGGGGCAGATGAGGTAGGTATGTTTGGGGACAGTCACCACAGAGGACAGAATTATAAAGGAAAATAATCCAGGGATGGATGCAAATCCATACTTATTTTTTGTCCTCATACCATAAAAATCACAAATATTTTCAGACTTCAAGGAAGGGAGAGAAGCTATAAGAAGTTAGGAATTTACCAGAAATGTAGTTTTTAACATAATAGAGCAATGATGGAGTTTCAAATATTTAAAACCTCATAAAAAGTCTAGACATCCTCTCTGGTTCCCAGTTATTCCTCACTGTACAAGGCTACTTTAGACCTAAAGATAGACTCCCTAGTGGTACATTCCCAATACTCCACTTCTAGCTTTAATTGTGCCTGTCTAAACTGGAACATAATTAATTACTTGATATTAAAACACATCAATCTTTATAGGAATAATGTATATTTTAGTATAACAATTGTGTAACTCCTATGGAGCTAAGCACATATATTTTTAAATATTAGACACAGATGCCAAAAGAAAAGAATAAACTGCAAATAGAAAAAAAAAGTAGTCAATAGACAAAGCAGGAGATGAAACACTTATGTTTGAATCTGAAGAAAATGTCTCTTTATCAATGTACTGCAAGATTTAAAACAAAAGTTTAATAGTAAGAATGAATAGAATAATGAAGGAAACTCTCCTGCTCTGAGAGTGTTCTCAGTGGCTTCTATTTCTTTTTGCAAGGTTGAGGCTTTCTTGCCTTTTCCCACATCCATGTTGGCACACCATTGATGTTGTTCTTCTTTAGCTCATGTTTGGACAGTCTCATTGGTGAACATTTCTGATATCACATCGACACATCTTACCGTCAACTACCTGATCCTCTGGCTCATATAACCTTTGAGTATCCTCTTCTGCAATTTTCTTTGAGCCTAACATGTGGTAGTGTGTTAGAGATGTATTCATACTATGGTGCACAGTTGGAGGATGGCCTTGTGCAGAATGTACTTAGATGCAGGTGTCTGTATCTCAAGATCTGTTTTCCATGCCCAGACATTTGTCTACAGTCTGGATGTTGGCATGGTCAATCATTTCTGGTCTCAGTGTCATGTAAAATTGCTTTCTACCATCTCTGATAGGTGAATAAAAAGCTGATTCAGACTATGACTGGGGAGAGGAAATAGAAAGACTGGACATTTTATCCCAGCTGGGTAGAAAGAGGAGGTAGAGAAGGACCATGAGAACAGGAAGAGAAGTGACTATGAGGGGAACTGTGCAGGAAGAGTCCAGATGAGCAAGTCATCAAAAAGTTCTGCACAAAGGAACACATGGAGTAGAGAAAAAAAATTGAAAAGTATTTCAAATAGGACAAAAATCACAACGTGGTTACGTCCTTTCTCTCTTCTAGTAAACTATCACACAAAGTATATGTAAGAAAAGCATGTTCCTCAATACCCTCACATGATCAAATGTTTTACGTGTTATAGATTAAAAACCAAATTATTCCTATTAACCAACATATATGTAATGAAACAACTTAGTAGAGGTTAACAAAGTGTAAGCAAGCAAGGTAATTTTCTCAGTTAGTTTTTTTTACTGGCAAGCTGAAATTTGTGGTTAAAAATAATAGATCAATTATATTATTATTATCATAAATGGAAAGTTATAAAAATCTTAAAAGAATCACAAATCTAAACTTCTACATTAAAAAGTCACTTCTACTTTTAATCCTCAGGGTGTACATGTATTCATTAACAATTTTTTAAATGTACCAAGAAGCTGAGAGCAAAAAGAGGTAGAAGTAATTAATTATCATATTTGTTATTAGCACATCTTCAGCAAGAGGGGCATGAGCCTGGATGTCATTGTTCTTCTTCCCTAATCTATAAACACCCCTGAACCAATAATGAAAAGTGTGCCTTTCTGAACTCTTAATTGTTCCCTAAGATTTTTCATGAAAAAAAAAAACCTTAGCATAAACTTCTCAACTCAACTTAATCAACAGTCTACATCTCCAAATTCTTTCCAAGGAAGGTTGCTGTTACTAAAAATATGCATCTCTATGTTCTCTCTGAGGGTGTTAGATGAATCTTTAATCTGCTCTAGCAGCAATACTTGAAGATCAATCACATGTAGTGATTGGTCTCTGCATTTCTGAGGCACAGACATTGTGATTTTGCTAACCAGAGGGCCATAATCCATAAGCTTTAAAGTTGTTTTGCAGTTCTTTTTGCATGTCCCCAACACAGAAGATTCATCAGCAGACATAAATAAAAACAAAATTCAAGAGCTAAAATTCCTCAATTGGACATAAAATATGGTGTGTGTGTGTGTGTGTGTGTGTGTGTGTGTGTGTCTGTGTGTGTGTGACTGTATGTATGCACAAATGCACACACATGTGCATGTGTATCCTTGCATAAGGTAATTTCAGATGAATAGTGATTTTTAAAAATTTGTCTTACTGGCTTAGTATGGCCATACTGATAAACTGTAGAGAATAGAAAAAATGAACAGACATAGAAACACATCTCTTTTTGTATTTGTGTTTGCCAAGCATACAATATAAAATCCTTACAAGAAAAATAAGAGAAACTGAGAGCTAAAACCCTATCCAATATTCAGAGTAATATGTTCCAATTTTGATTATCATTGATGTTGAATTTTTTGTAAATCCAAGTGTACTGGCTGGTTTTGTGTGTCAACTTGACACAGGCTGGAGTTATCACAGAGAAGGGAGTTTCAGTTGGGGAAGTGCTTCCATGAGACCCAGCTGTGTGGCATTTGGCATTTTCTCAATTAGTGATAAAGGGGGTAGGGCCCCTTGTAGGTGGTGCCATCTCTGGGCTGGAAGTCTTGGGTGCTATAAGAGAGCAGGCTGAGGAAGCCAGAGGAAGCAAGCCAGTAAGAAACATCTCTCCATGGCCTCTGTGTCAGTTCCTGCTTCCTGACCTGCTCGAATTCCAGTCCTGACTTCCTCTGGTGATCAACAGCAATGTGGAAATAAGCTAAATAAACCCTTTCCTCCCTAACTTGATTCTTCATCATGATGTTTGTGCAGGAATAGAAACCCTGACTAAGACACCAAGATATATGATTTTAGTATAATATTTGCATTTGCAACAATGTTTGTTTGTTTTAAAGATTTTATTTATTTATTAATATATGTAAGTACACTGTAGCTGTCTTCAGACACTCCAGAAGAGGTCATCAGGTCTTATTACAGATGGTTGTGAGCCACTATGTGGTTGCTGGGATTTGAACTCGGAAAAGCAGTCACTGCTTTTAACCACTGAGCCATCTCTCCAGCACCAACAATGTTTACTATATAAAATCAAAGTGTTTTTATTTTGAGAGAATAAACTATTTAAATCTCATTATAAAAATTTACCCAGTGTTATATGGAAAACATTTTTTGGTAGGTGCAATATAAGTAGAACTCAAAATATTTTTACAAATTCATGGAGAAAGAAAGCAGGTCACTTTGTCTCACTGGACATGGCTTTATGACAAGGAAACAAGAAATAATATGTAAGAGGTTTTCTAGTGGATGACCAGGAATCTTCATGCTCTTCTAATATCCTGATTCAATAGATATTCTACAAGTTTATGCCTGCATGAAACACATCAAGGTACCCATGGCTTGAGTTGCATATCTAGGAGAAGATGGCCTTGTCTGGCATCAGTGGAAGGAAAGGTCCTTGATCCTGTGAAGGCTCCATACCCTAATGTAGGGAAATGCCTTGGTGGTGAGTTGGGAGTGAGTGAGTGGGTGGGTGGGGGAGCACCCTCATAGAAGCAAGGGGAAGGGGGATGGGATAAGGAATTTCCGGAGGGGAAACTGGGAAAAGAGATGGCATTTGAAAATGTAAATAAGTAAAATACACAGTAAAAAAAAAAATTACAGAATATAAGAATTAACTCTGTGAAATTTATTTCTGTCATATATTTAATAAAGCTACAAAAATGAATCAATTCATTGTAGATGGATTATTTCATATTATTTAAATACAATTATATCTAGATAAAAGATTAAAAACTGTCTAATAATAGACAAAAAATACATTTTCTATATCTGTATTAAGATACTTATGAAAAGCCTATAGTTTATTTAGTAACTGGGTATTAAATGTCTTCCACTCATTATGAGAAGAAAATTGATTTTAACATTTGTCACTATATTACAGATGGGAGAACCTAGGATGAATAATGGTATTCATGACGATTCTAAAAAAATGAAAAACATAAAATAACTAAAGTGAATTAAAAATGTATAAATTTGTGAACCTCATATACATATCTATGTTAACTTAAAATTGCTTATTTTCATAAGGCATTATCAATTAAAACATCTGATAAGAAGAACATATTAAATTGAGAAACTGAAAATTTTGCTTATACAAAATTTCAAGACAGGTGGTTTTTGATCACTCATTTTGAATGTCCAGAAGTCATATGTTACAGATTAAATCAGTACCCCTGATTTTTGAGAAAAGGAATAATATGATTCTAGTCAATCACTCACATAAAGAACCCACAATAGAATTCCAGCTGATTGCCACTGTGTCTAGCCTTTACATTTGTGTTTTCCTGTTAACTTCCAGGAATATCATCCAATTGCTAAAGCATCAGGAGTTGCTCAGTGTATGGCAGGCATCTTGACACTTCAGTTTTCATGTGTGTGTGTGTGTGTATTTACTCATGCCTGTCTATATCTATCTATCTATCTATCTATCTATCTATCTATCTATCTATCTATCTATCTATCTATCTATCATTGATCTATCATCTCTAACTCTAGATGTATATATATATGAGCCTTTTATTTAAACTCATTTGTACATGAGCTTACATATACATATACATATCTTAGACACACACAAACACACACAAATATCTAACTTCCCTTTAAGTTAGATAATGTCATAAGTAGGACATCCCCAACAAGAATATTCATTTGCAATTGTTTTATAAAGCTATTATCAAGTTTAAATTAATTGATAAATTTAAATAACGTATCAACTGGTTACATACTTTCCTTCCTCAGTAGACTCTCCGTTGAAGGCAGTTGGATGTACTCTGTTTCCCCAGAAAATTCTGATAGAAAAACAAGTAGATATTTAGACTCTTGGGTCTTCAGCACACATAGGAAGTTTCCAATAGGGATTCATATGAACTTCCATATGGCAGTATGATGTGCAGAAGGCTAGGGAAACACAACATATGTGACATAATTAAATGAAGTGCTACATTTATAGTCTAATAATAAAAGTTGTGGCAAGTTTATAAATCATGACAGTGCAAAAACACAATAAAATCAAATGAGAAAATAGAAGAGGAAAAACAATAAAAATATGTAAAAAAAAAGCAAAACAAATCAAAATTAGGAGTTGGGTAGACTGAAGAAAGCATAAATACACGTTTCTATGCATTTCTTGGTCAACATACATATTTAGAGATACTAATTCCTCTCTTGTTAGTATAATGATGCTAACAGGAAGAAGTAACCTAGAAAATTTAGTGTAAGATTTGAAAGATGGAATGAGTTTGGAATTAAACTTAGAAAATTTTCTCCATTGTTTTATATATAAATATATTCTAAATACTTTTAAAATATTTTATTGGTTTATTTATTTATTTATTACTATTTACCCACCTTTTTTTTTTTTTTTTTTTTTTTTTTTTTTTTTTTTTTTTTGGTTTTTCGAGACAGGGTTTCTCTGTAGCCCTGGCTGTCCTGGAACTCACTCTGTAGACCAGGCTGGCCTCGAACTCAGAAATCCGCCTGCCTCTGCCTCCCAAGTGCTGGGATTAAAGGCGTGCGCCACCACCGCCCGGCTAATTTACCCACTTTTGAATTTATAAAGCACTTAGCTTTAGTTTTGATCACAAGTGTTAAGCTGTTTTACACATTTTTCCTTTACTCCATGGGTATTTCCACATTTATTTAGCCATAGAACCCTTTTCAAAGCAAAAACTCACTGGACCATTGTTATATGGAACGGGGACATAGCAGGGAAATGTTAGTAAACTATTTCCTTTTTATTTTATTGGACATTTTCTTTTTTATTTGTTTTATAAAATTAATTTATTTTTTACACTCCATAATATATTCTCTGCCCTCCCTTTTCCACCCTCCAACTGCTGCACATCCCACACCTCCTCCTGACCCCCCTGTTTCCACATGGATGCCACCAGTCCACACCCGACCTGACCTATAAACTCCCTGGGGCCTCCCATCTCTTGAGGGTTAAGTGCATCATCTCGGAATGAACACAAACCCAAAAGTCCTCTACTGTTTGTGTAGTGGGGGCCTCATATCAGCTGGTATATGCTGTCTGTTTGGTCATCCAGTGTTTGAGAGATCTCGGGGGTTAAGACTAATTGAGACTGCTGGTCCTTCTACAGGATCGCCCTTCTCCTCAGCTTCTTTCAGCCTTCCCTAATTCAACCACAGAGTTCAGCTGCTCTGTTCATTGGTTGAGTGCAAATATATGCATCTGACTCTTTCAGCTGCTTGTTGGATCTTTCAGAGGACAGTCATGATAGGTCCCTTTTTGTGTGCACTCCATAGTCTCAGTAATAGTGTCAGGCCTTGGGACCTCCCCTTGAGCTGGATTCCACTATTGGCCTGTTGCTGGACCTTCCTTTCTTCAGGCTCTTCTTCATTTCTATCCCTGTAAATCTTTCAGACAGTAACAATTATGGGTCATAGATGTGATTGTGTGAAGGCAACCCCATCTCTCACTTGTTGCCCTGTCTTCCTGCTGGAGGTGGACTCTATAAGTTCCGTCTCCCTACTATCAGGTATTTCATGTAAGGCCCATCCTTTTGATTCCTGAGAATCTCTTACCTCCCAGGTCTTTGGTGTATTCTGGAGGGTCCCCCCAACCTCCTATTTCCAGAGGTTGCCTGTTTCCATTCTTTCTGTTTCCTGGCCCTCAGGGCTTCAGTCCTTTTACCTCATCCAATACCAGATCAGGATCCCCTCTCCTCCCTTATTTCCTCCATCTACTTTGCCTCCCAGGTCCCTCCCTCCCCCAACTACTTGTAATTGCTTTCTTCTCTCTCCCTAGTGGAACTGAGGCATCCTTACTTGGGCACTTAAACTTGTTGACCTTTGTGAGTTCAGTGGACTGTGTCTTGGGTATTATTTACACTGAGTTTTTTTTTTTTGGCTAATATCCACTTATTAGTGAGTATATACCATGCAAGTCCTTTTGGGTCTGAGTTAACTCACTCAGGATGATATTTTTCTAGTTCCATCCATTTGCATGTGAACTCAAGATATCCTAGTTCTTAATAGATGAGTAGTATTTTATTGTGTAAATTAACCACTTTTTTTGTGTCCATTCTTCTGTCGTGGGACATATATAAGTTGTTTCCAGCTTCTGGCTATCACAAACAAGGCTGATATGAACATAATGGAACATGTGCCCCTGTGGCATAGTGGAGTATCTTTTGGGTATATTCCCAAGAATAATATAGCTGAGTCTTCAGGCAGATCTATTTCTAAATTTCTGAGGAACCTCCAGATTGATTTCCAGAGTGGTTATCCCACTTTGCAATCCCACCAGCAATGGAAAAGTGTTCGTCTTTCTCCACATTCTATCCAACATGTGTTGTCTCCTGAGATTTTGATTTTAGCCATTCTGATTGGTATAAGGTAAAATCTTAGGATCATTTTGGTTTGCATTTCTTTTATCTCTAAGGACTTTGAACATTTCTTTAGGTGCTTCTCAGCCATTTGAGATTCTTCAGTTGTGAATTGTCTGTTTAGTTCTGTACCCCATTTTTTGATTAGGTTGTTTGGGTTTTTTGATGATTAGCCTCTTGAGTTCTCTATATATTTTGGATATTAGCCCTCTATGGGATGTGCGGTTATTGAAGTATGATCATCTCATTAGATGCTGAGAAAACATTTGACAAAATCCAACATTCTTTCATGATAAAAGTCTTAGAAAGATCAGGAATTCAAGGCCCATACTTAAACATAGTAAAAGCAATATACAGCAAACTAGTAGCCAACATCAAACTAAATGGAGAAAAACTTGAAGCAATCCCACTAAAATCAGGGTCTAGACAAGGCTGCCCACCCTCTCCCTACCTATTCAATATTGTACTGGAAGTCCTAGCCAAGGCAATTAGACAACAAAAGGAGATCAAAGGGATATGGATTGGAAAGAAAGAAGTCAAATTATCACTATTTGCTGACGATATGATAGTATACTTAAGTGACCCCAAAAATTCCACCAGAGAGCTCTTAAACCTGACAAACAACTTCAGCAAAGTAGCTGGATATAAAATTAATTCCAGATAATCAGTGGCCTTCCTCTACACAAAGGATAAACAGATTGAGAAAGAAAGAGGGAAACAACACCTTTCACAATAATCACAGATAATATAAAATATCTTGGTGTGACTCTAACTAAGCAAGTAAAAGATCTGTTTGACAAGAACTTCAAGTCTCTGAAGAAAGAAATTGGAGAAGATCTCAGAAGATGGAACGATCTCCCATGCTCCTGGATTGGCATGATTAACATAGTAAAAATGGCCATCCTGCCGAAAGCATTCTACAGATTCAATGCAATCCTTATCAAAATTCCAACTCAATTCTTCACAGACTTAGAAAGAGTGATTTGCAAATTCATCTGGAATAATAAAAAACCCAAGATAGCCAAAACTGTTCTCTAAAATAAAGGAACCTCTGGTGGAATCAAAATCCCGGATCTTAAGCTGTACTACAGAGCAATTGTGATTCAAAAATGCATGGTATTGGCACAGTGACAGGCAGGTAAATCAGTGGAATACAATTGAAGACCCAGAAATGAACCTACACACCTGTGGTCACTTGATCTTTGACAAAGGGGCTTGCTGCTGGCTGGCCAGTCCGGGCCTCCCTCAACCTTCGGGGAAACAGGGTCCTGATCAGGTTGACAAGGTATTGGTGAATTAAAATATGGCAGACACAGCACATGGAAGTGCAGGATCTAAATGTATTTCTCAAAAATGGCATCAGACTTTTACAGTCATTACAAAAAGGAAAAGAAAAATTGGGCAGCTCAGCATTCAGGGCACATCTGAGACCACCTGAAACACCCTGGGTCTAACAAAGCCACCTCTTCTGGATAGGTGCTACACCCCCTGTGCCTAGGGCACTCAGGCCCGGGGGTGGGGGTTGTGGCGGGCTGCGGACTGCATGAGGCTCCAATCTCAAATCTCAAATCTTGAGTGCTTTCTGCTGCACACTGTTTCACACATACCCACACTCGGCTCAAAGTCCTGCCCATCTTTAGTAAAACACCCACTATGCTAATCTTCTGGGCTAGCAGAGATATGTCCCTGGGAGTCCCATTCTTGCTAATTCCTAGGAATGGCCCACTGCAGTTCATGACTGAAAATGAGGATTTCTACTTGACCTTGCCCTAGGATAAACAACTCCCATTCTGGAAGCTTCAATGCCATACTCCCTTCACTATCTCCCTATCAATGCAGGAAGCAATCAGTCTGGATGCATAACATTCTTTATGAAATTCCAAGCCAGGGTTTGGCTAAGATGATGGAACATTGGTAAAGGTCAGAGAGCAATATCCAATTTTGTTTAGCTATAGTAAATATCTTGGTGGGCACCTAGCAAGTGAGTTTGCAAGGACATATCAGGGCTACCTCTGACATAGGATTGCCAACGAATGAATTCCAAGAGAATGGCTTCTTTTGAAGCTTTTCGCCTCTGGTCTGTGGACAAGCTTTTGGGCTTGTCACAAGACTTCATTGGAGTGGGCTTGGCAGGGGCTAAAACCATCCAGTGGAAAAAAGACAGCATTTTCAACAAATGGTGCTGGCTCAACTGGAGGTTAGCATGTAGAAGAATGCAAATCAATCCATTCCTATCTTCTTGTACACAGCTGAAGTCCAAGTGGATCAAGGACCTCCACATAAAACCAGATACACTGAAACTAATAGAAAAGAAAGTGGGGAAGAGCCTTGAGTACATAGGCACAGGGGAAAATTTCTAGAACAGAACACCAGAAGCTTATGCTCTAAGATCAAGAATTGACAAATGGGACCTGATAAAATTGCAAAGCCTTTTCCCAATCTGTAGGTTGATGTTTTGTTTTATTGACTATGTCCTTTGTCTTACAGAAGTGTTCCAGTTTCATGAGGTTTCCAATTATCAATTCTTTTTTTTTAAAGATTTATTTATTTATTTTATGTAAGTATACTGCAGCTGTCTTCAGACACACCAGAAGAGGGCGTCAGATCTCATTACAGATGGTTGTGAGCCACCATGTGGTTGCTGGGATTTGAACTCGGGACCTCTGGAAGAGCAGTTAGTGCTCTTAACCACTGAGCCATCTCGCCAGCACCTCCACTTATCAATTCTTGATCTTAAAGCATGAGCCACTGAAGTTAAGTTTAGGAAATTTCTCCTGTGCCAATGAGTTCAAGGTTCTTTCCTACTTTCTCTTCTATTAGATTCAGTGTATCTGGTTATATGTTGAAGTACTTGATCCATTTGGACTTGAGCTTTGTGCAAGGTGACAAATATGGATCTATTTTCATTTTTCTACATACAGACAGCCAGTTAGGCCAGCACCATTTATTGAAGATGCTTTTTTTTTTCCATTGTAGATTTTTGGTGTCTTTGTCAAAGATCAAGTGACCATAAGTGTGTGGTTTTATTTCTGGGCCTGCAATTCTATTCCATTGATCAACATGTCTGTCTCTGTATCAATACCATGCAGTTTTTATCACTATTGTTTTGTAGTAAAGATTGAGGTCAGATGTGGTGATTCTCCCAGTTGTTCCTTTATTGTAAAGAATTTTTTCACTATTCTGGGTTTTTGCCTTTCCAGTTGAATTTGAGAATTGCTCATTCCATGTCTTTGAATAATTGCATTGGGATTTTGATGAGGATTGCATTGCATCTATAGATTGCCTTTGGTAGTATAGCCATTTTTACTATGTTAATTCTGTCAACCCATGAGCATGGAAAGTCTCTCCATTTTTTGAGATTTTCTTCAATTTGTTTCTTGAGAGATTCGAAGTTATTTTCATACAGATCTTTAACTTGTTTGGTGAGAGTTACCCTGAGATATTTTATATTATTTGTGGCTATTTATTTATTTATTTTTTCCCTGACCAATTGGCATGTCTGTGGGCCTTCTGTGTTTTTTGCTGTTATTAAAGACCAGCCTTAGGTCATGGTGATCTGATAGGATGCATGGTATTTTTTCAATCTTCGTGTATCTGTTGAGGGTTGTTTTGTGACCACTTATATGATTGATTTTTGAGAAGGTACTGTGAGGTGCTGAGAAGAAGATGTATTCTTTTGTTTTAGGGTGAAATGTTCTGTACATATCTGTTAAGTCCATTGGGTTCACAACCTCTACTAGTTTCACTGTGTCTCTGTTTAGTTTCTGTTTCAATGACATGTCCATTGGTGAAAGTGGGGTGTTGAACATTTCAAATGTTTTCCCTTTTCCCGGTTCTCCCCATCTGGATACCCTCTCTTCCATTCCCACTCCCTTTTCTTCTATGAGGGTGTTCTCTTACCCACCCACCCACCCACCCACTTCTGCCTCCCTGCCCTCTAATTCTACTATACTGGGGCAGCGAGCTTTCACAGAACCAAGGGCCTCTCCTCCCATTGATTCTCTACAAGGTCATCCTTTGCTACCTATGAGGCTGGTGCCATGGGTCCCTCCATATGTACTCCTTGGTTAGTGGTTTAGTCCCTGGGAGCTCTGGGGGAATCTGATTCATTGATATTGTTGTTCTTCCTATGGGGTTGCAAACCCCTTTAGCTCCTTCATTCCTTTCTCTAACTCCTCCGCCCTCTGCTACATATGCAGCTGGATCCATGGGTCCTTCCATATGTATTCCTTGATTGGTGGTTTAGTCCCTGGGAGGTCTCTGGGGTATGGATGGTTGATATTGCTGCTATTCCTATGGGGTTGTAACCCTCTTCTGCTCCTTTAGTCCTTCTCCTAACTCCTCCATTGTGGTCTCCATGCTCAGTCCAATGGTTGGCAATAAGCATAAGCATCTGTATTGGTAAGTCTCTGGCACAGCATCTCAGGAGACATCCATATCAGGCTCCTGTCAGCAAGCACTTCTTGGCATCAACAATAGTGACTGGGTTTGGTGGCTGCATATGGGATGGATCCTCAGGTGGGGTAGTTTCTGGATGGCCTTTCCTTCAGTCTCTGCTCCACTCTTTGTCACTGTTTTTGCTTTAGACAGGAGAAATTCTGTTATTTTTTTTCTTCAAGAAATGAAGCTGATGGACATAGAGAAAAGAATTAGTGTAGTTCATACAGCATCTTGATGATATAGATTTGATTTGAGTCATATTTCCTATTGCTCCATAATAATTATGGCATATGTCATAAAGATCACAGGTCATATTTATAATAATTTAATATATGGATGAGAAAATTAATTCCTAAATTGTGATATATTTCACTGAACTTTTTTATATAAAATGATTATTTTGATTTCATATTTGATCTTTTGGGTGATCCTTTAGATTTACTGTGATTACATCTAGTAAAGAGTATCATTACTTGTTCAAAGTAAAAGTTTTGCTTTCAAACATCAGGACTTATAATAGTGAAAATGAGGTAGCAAACCAATTGTCTAGAAATTGAGAGCTACTGATTTCAGGAAATCTCTGATACAATAATAAAATGGAAAGCAGTCTTCTGGAAATTACTTTTGATCTAGTTTTCTGTAATGTTTCCCAGAAGGAAATATTTGGTTGTAAAAATCATAGAGGGAGAGAAAAAATAACCAGGTAAAATATGGGGTGAAATGCCCCTAAATCCTTACTGATAACTTACTAAGAAGTCAGCATGGGGCCTGTACTGTTCATAAACATTGTCCTGCTTCTTTTACTCCTGTACAGTAAGGAATGAAACACTGAGTTCTTTCAGGTCTTACATAGTTGTGTAGCCTGGAAACAAAATATGATATAGCAAAGCAGTTGGAAGCACAGAATATTCTGATGCTGGATGTGGTAATAGAAACTAAGTAATTGTGAAACAAGTCTGAGAAATAAAACTAAGTTTTAATATGTTAACACAAAATGTTTTTTGTAATGTAAATATTGGCATATCAGTCATGAATATTCCCTTAAAAACAAAATCAGAACAATCCAAGCAATGTGGAAAGGTGTGTTTGTTCCTTTACCCATGTTTCTACCTTGTCATTTTGGTTCAAAGGTCACAGAGCTTTATTTAAAAAAAAGATTAAAAATTAGTACAAGCTGATACTTTAAAAAAACACTTAGTTTCAGAATGATTAAAAAACAGAGCCTTCCATTTGTCCTAGATACTTTTCTACTGTTATAACAAAATGCTGTGAGGAAGTCAACTTAGAATGAATGGTTGAACTGATCTTATGGTTCCATAGAGGGGCAGAGAGCATGACAACTTTTGTTCAGACATGGTGATTAAGTCTAAAGCTGAGTCCTTTAGGTCACATCTTAAACTTAAGAGAGTAAACTGGGAACTTTTTGTGGTTTTGAAAATTCAAGCTCACTCCCCACCTTCAGGAGCATATTTCCTCCATCAAGGCTATACCTTAAAAAGCTGTCCAAATAGTGCCCTCTCCTAGGACAAATTAGCCAAACTTATGAACCTAGGCATATATTCTTATTTAAACTAACCATTTCATCCTCTGGCCTCACAGAACTTGTCTATATCATGATGTAAAGTGTATTTATTCTAGACCCATAAGTCCCCATAGTCTTTTAGCCTCAGAACTGTTAATGTACAAACTTCAAATTATCTTCTGAGACCCAAAGCACTCTCTCAATTATAGCCCCTTGCAGAATCAAAAATGAATATGCTTCCAACACAACAGCATAGCATATAAATTATCATTCCAATATAGAGGAATGGAGTCATAATCAAGACCAAAACACTAAAGGAAAGGTCCCTAGATCCATATCTACTATCCTGGGCTTAGATTGTTCTGTGTTTCCAGTACCAGTCCATCTTCTAGCCTGGTTCCACACACTGTCTGCCCACAGCTTCTTGGGGAGGCAGAGGTGGGAATGCTTGGTCTGAGATGTGGGAAACTAGAGCTGGTTTCAGAGTCCCCAGGCCTGGACTGAGACTGGGGGCATGGGGTTCTTTGACACTTGGATATCTAGGCTCTGCTGAGAATTACAGAATTGCTGAGAATGGAAAGGGAAGGGAGGTGAGCTTGGGACAGTTTCTAGCCCTGGGCCATGAGAGAGGGGAGTTCAGGCTTGTCCCAAAGATGATTGTCTTTAGCTAGGGGCAGGCAGGCTTGTCACTGGTTGTAGCAGGGAGCACAGAGAGGCCATCTACAGGAGAATTAAGCACTCACTCTGTAGTCAAATGCTTTCTCCATGGCTCCCCATGGTGGATCTTGATGAAAGAGACAGTACATAATGCTAAACATTTTCTTGGTTGTCCGTGGCAGAAAATTGATGCATAATATACCATACCCACTTATCAGGATAGACTTGAGATTAATACCTTTTCCAGATAGAAATGTTTTCTAAAGGAAGTTAATTGGCTAAGGTCTCTGGGCCTCTAGGTACCTCATTAGCACTCATTAACATGTAGAACTCTGTCCTGGGCCTACTTAACCTTAAGGCACATTTCTTTATGTGAGGAGTGTGGCATGTCTTGTGAAGCCAGAAATCTGCCAGAGGATGGGGAGTCACCTACTCCTCCTATGTGTGCCTACCAAATCTCCAGGTCTTAACTCGCTCCACCCTTCCAAATTCCATGGCATGGTTTTATGTCCTACAGCCTTGTGTGCAGCTTTCCTTTTCAAATTGCCTAACAGCTCTGGCATCACCAAAATCTTGGGATACCCAATATCATATACCAGGCTTCACTTCCACTGCTTGACATGATGGCCTTTAGTAGTTTCCAAGCATGGATTCCCCTGCCACATGTTGCCTGGCCTCAACTGGTCTCTGAAACTGTGGAGGACAAAGCTGTGACCCATTTACTCTTGTATGTTTCCTATGTGAATGACACTGCCATGTGCTGCTGCCAGCTTGGAATGGTGCCTGGTCACTTGAACCTCTCTGCAGTAGATTTTGCTTGTTGCATTTTAAGAGCATGACCATGCTTTCTGTTCTACAAGTCAGAACTGGAACAGGGTATTCTGGTAAATCAGGAAATACTTTTGAGCACAAAATAGTCTTTTCCAATTCTCTAGCTTTCAACCTGAAGTACATGACTTAACTTTTAAATGAAATGAAATTCTCTTATTATAAATTACTCATATAGCTTCTGTTGCTGATAAATTACATTTGATAGTCATTGTATTAGTTGAAATACTGTATAATACATGTTTATAATTACTTCATATAGTAAATCATTTGCCTTTAACCAAAATCATGATGATATAACAAAGAATATAATGATAATATAAAAATAATGATGATATAACAAAGAATATGTATTTGTTATTCATTCTTAGTTCTTGGCACAGAGGTTCAAAAAACCTTATAATTTCATGAGCAATAAAAACTTGGAATTTTCATCTTCATTCTTCAGATTTCTAAGGATGGAAGATAAAGTGGAAATTGAACTAGTCATATATTCTGAACATTTTATAAAAGCTTAGCCTCTACAAAACTCTGCATGAGTGCACATAGATGGCTTCTGAGTCATTAAACATATCTGCATGATGGAAGGGTAACAAGAAATCTGTGTGTGAGGGACTTTTCCATAAACATTCCTAGATTGTGCCCAGTGTACTACATCTGGTTGTTTATCTCTACAATTTGTATAACTCTTAATGATAAAAGAATCAACACAATTCAAATATTTTTCTCTATTCCCAGGCATACTAACAAATTATCAGACATGTGGAGGATGTCATGAACACTTTTGATTTACAGCCAATTTTGCATAATTATCAGTGGTCTGGGCAAAATGAAATCCTTAACCATTATTGTATGGATTCCAGCATCATGTCTGTGTAGCCCATCCTAGACATGACCAGAGTCATTGTACAATATGCTCAGAGAGTTCTAGAATTGGGTGCTGGAATAAAGTTAAAAGATTGCCAATGTAAGTATTGTTAGCAGAAATGGATTATAGTAATGTACCCTTGCAATGAGTGTTATTTTTCTAAACCAGAGAAACCTGTGATTTGTAAAGAGAAGGGAATAAAGGGCTAACCTAGACAAGAGGCATTATCCCTGGACGGTTTTCTACTTGCCCAGCATAAGGATTTTGCCTGTTCTCCATTCACTTTATAAAAGTCACAGTGGCTTTTGAAACTTAGAAATGCTGGTAAGACCCAACTCCCAAGAAGTTAGTTTATTGGCTGTGTAACTGATTACAGAATGGTCAGAAGCCTGCTAAGTTCAAAATTTTTATTATTAGGTGTCATATATGGATGAAAGGAAAAGAATCTACTGTTCCAGACATTGATGAAGATTTTGGTTGGTTTAAGGTCTCTATAACAACCTCAACTGATCATATTGGAGAAAAATATTAGTAAAATATAAACCAACTCTATTACTTATAATCAATCAAGATATAGTTAATTTGAAAGAAAGGTTACATTCTACAAAAATCATCATTAAATGTGGAAGAAAATTCTTATTTTTTATGCTTTTGTATCATCAAATACCTAGAGAATATTTCTAAAGATGGAAAATATCAAGGTAGAAAATACAGCAATACAGTTGATTTTCATTGCTGCAGAACAGAAGCCCATGATTATGTTGGCAGAGTACTTAATAGTTCTTTAATGAATAGCAATAGACAGATATTTATTAGTGACTCATATGAACATATTTTTCATAAGGGATGATCCAGTTAATAAAACGTGTTGACAATGTAAAACATATTTACTATGATATACTGTTCAATTCCTAGTAACTATGCCAAGGGTACTCATCTCAGAAGAAGTTTCTAATGACTTCAGGTAAAAGCCAGGTATAATTTCTAATCTTAAAAGGTGAGGCAGAAAAATTGTGAGATCCATGCCAGGTGGGGCTACATCACAAGGTTATAACTATGCATCCAGGTTTAATTAGCTAATAAGAAAATAAGGCCGGGCAGTGGTGGCACATGCTTTTGATTCCAGCACTTGGGAGGCAGAGGCAGGTGGATTTCTGAGTTCCTGGCCAACCTGGTCCACAGAGTGAGTTCCAGGACAGCCAGGGCTACACAGAGAAACCCTGTCTTGAAAAAAAAAAAAAAAAAAAAAAAAAAAACGAAACCAAAAAACAGAAAATAAGAAGAGACACAAGAAGAAATCAAGAACACTTGCATACTAAATGATTTTAGGTGATTAATTAAAAATTGTACAGCAGTAGCAAACATAATTGTTGGTAAACTTAAGGAACTATCAAAACTTTGTTGTATCGTTGGGTCTTCCTACTGGTTCCTTAACAATAAATCCACCATAACTCAGTTTGGAGGATTCAAAAAGAGGAAATAATGATAAGTACATATCTCTCTATCTGATTATTTGGAAAGAGATATGCAGACTAGTCAACTTAAAGATCATTGGGTGGGAGACATTCTCTGGTCTAAACCTTCTCATGAATCCAAAGCTATATTCATGCATTGGAAATTCGCTTAAGTATGTGTAGAATAAATGGTTCTTTTTAAGCTATGGGCCACAAAAAAGCAACTGTTTCCAGACCCTCTTCTTTTTTAAATTGCATTTTATTTATTTACACAATTAATTAATTTGTTCTATCTGTCTCTCACTGTCTCTTTCTCACTCTCTCTCTCTCTCTTTGTATATGTGTGTTTGTCCTATGTTTCTGTCTCTATGTATGTACATGTGTTCTGCACTAACACTCACTCTGTGCATAGCATATATTATGGAGGGCAGAATAGAGTCCTTGGGAGTTTGTTTTTTCTTTCTTTCTTTTGTGGGCCCAAAAGAGTGAAATACAGTCCTTAGGTTTTGACATCAAATATTATTTACATGCTGAACAATCTCTCTCAAGCTCTGTTGATGAACTCATAATGGTGGCTAAGATTATATTGATAATCTGTGAAGGTCATATATGGTTAATGCCATTAAAAAAACATTTGGATTGAAATGTGAATTTTTTAATGATCTTTATATGAGGTAGTTGCATCTTCCATAACATAATGAAAGTAATATATGTCAAAACAAGTATTGTTTTCTTTAGTACTGTGAACTAGAATTAACACTCTACCAGTAGTCTTGATTTAGACAAGCTAAATTGGAAAAAATAAAATAAGCTTGCTCTTCCTCAAACTCACATAAGTACCAAATACAATATAACTTAGAATGTTTGGTGGGTGAAATATATAACTTCAGTTCATGAAGTCCTATAACCTGAAGTAGCTGTTTGTTTGTCTGTTTCTATGTTTTAAAATGCACTACATACCTGGTGAAAAGTGAATGTTTCAGAGAAACTAACAACACACTGTAGAGGATTAAGTAAAATATTACCTATAACCTCAGTGGATTTGGGCATGTTCTAACTAGTGAATAGCACATAGTGGGCAAAAGGAGGCTGATAACAAGTGATTGATCTTGTAAGTTTTTTGTTCAGTCTTTTAACCTTGGATAAGATGCAAATGCAGTTAACCATCACATAAGAAGGCACACACAAGATGTATGATTGCTGTAGTGCCACAGGGATATCTAAACATGCTTTACTGTAGCAACTTAATATAATTGGATCTAGGCATGATTTGGGTTTCAAATACAATTCAAATTCCAAATAGAACATTTAATGGACACTACTATCATCTCAGAAACAGAAAGGCAGGCTAGAATGGATTGAGTTCACTACTAACCCAGGAAAGTTGGTTAGTGAATCCAACAGTGATCCAAAGTTCTGTACAAATAATGAAATAATTAATAATATCCTAATGTTTCTCAAGAAACATAAACAAACATTTATTCAATAATCATCATAAGGAACAAGAAACTCAGAGAAACAAATTTGATTTATTTATATTTTGAAAATACACATTTTCTGTGAAGAATTTTCCTACATCCTTATGACTTCCTGTCATTCATTCAATTTCCTACTACTGAATAACCCCAGTAGTTTGGTAAGCTGACCTCAGTTTTTGAAATAAAGAAGGCTAGTGTAAAAATATTCTTGTTTACATTAACTATGTATTGAATTAACTATGTTGGAACCAGAGTAATATTGTTTTATTTGCTAATTGTCAGTTAAAAAAATGCAGTCACTAGATACAGATTTACATAATATTTTAGGCAATTGTTTTTCACTTCTAGAAATGCTGTTAGTCACATGAGGAATTATGGTATGAGATTCTCATCTACAGTGGACATGACAAAAGACAAGTTCTATAGACTGTACTATCATGCATCCACACAATTCATTTGCAGAAATTCTACCACTAACAGTGTTAGGGGCAGTAGGACTTATGAGATGATTATATATTGAAATTAATGACCCCATGAATCAAAGTAATATCCTCAGGAAAGAAGTCCCTCAAAGCCACCTTGCCTATTTACCCTCATGATGACACAGCAAAGGACTACTTTTTGTGAATTCAAGGAGCTAGCCTATGCCTTTTTCTTGGAATTTTCAGCTTCCATACATGTAATCAATAAAAGTTTGCAATTAAGCATTATACTCTATGGTATTCTGTCATAGCACTCACATAGGTTAGGATGCTGTCTTACTGATGCTGTGGGCATCTCTCTTATCTTCAGTCTATGACTGATATGGAAAATGAAACTAAAACAACTATAGTCTTAACATTGTGGAGCCCTTGCTAAAGCAATCAGTTCTTAAGACATCTCTGCAACCAGCAACTACCAACTGCAAATAAAGGACCAATGAGGGCTGTTTAGTCTAGAGAGTGATTCTTTCATCTATGTAAACATTTTGTCTGGCTTGATCCACTGTAGGTTTTCTGCAGGCAAACAAATTGACTGGAGCTCATGCTAGCCATGTCACATTCAGTAGACATCCCTCCACCACATACCTTCTTCAGCTCTTACATTCTTCCCAATTCTCTGTGAAAACAGGCACAGAGCCTTGGTGTTAGAAGGGTACATTTACCAATTTAGAGCTCATCACTTAATCTCTTACCTTTTTGACAATTTATCCATCTCTCTACTGACTGATGTTAACTACAAAACAGGACTTTTCTGACCATGATTGAGAGCAGTCAATATCTATGTACATAGCAGGGCCAGGAAGCACAAGAGGGTGGGTTGGTGAACAGGGGAAAGGGGAGGGAACAGGGTTTTTTTTGTTGTTTTTGTTTTTGTTCTTTCTTTTCTTTACTTTTCTTTTTTCCAGAGGGGAAACTGGAAAAGGAGATATCATATGACATGTAAATAAAGAAAATATCTAATAAAAAAATAAATATTTAGAAGGCAAATGACACATGATCATTTACTAAAATGGTAATACCAGGTTGTATATTGGGGCCTAGTACTTTCATCGACATGAGTATTTCAGTAGGGTTACAGCATGAACAGGAATCAAATCCCATGGACTATTGGCTACATTTTGCCTGGCATTTTCATATTGTAGCACATAGTCTCCAGGCAGAGTATGAACAATGATATCTTTTGCCCTTAGCAGCCAAAATAACATCTTATGAAGCATAGACAACCAGGTGATAATGTTCCAATCCATTTGAGATGAATTTATCTATGTTCTCTAGTCAAACTGACAAGACTTTTCACCAATAGGGACTAACCACGTAGTTATGCCAGTAATAGGAAATGGAAATGGATTGTATCACTTCAAAGACCTCTGGGGACTTCTGAACAATAATTTGTAGGGAAATGTCTTGTACTTTGCATGACAATTTTCATTTAAAAACCTAAGTTTTCTAGAAAGGGCATTGCTCATCCTTGTAGTATAATTCTGTTCAAACTCATTTTTAAATTTATATTAGCATACTCACTAGTGATTTTTATAAGAGATTTTCATAGATCTTTTGTTTAGGATAACTCGTCAACTACATCTTCTTCATCCCCAGATACTATCTCATCTTTACTTAACCCCTAACTCATAGCATAGCTCCCTCCTCTTTCATATCACTGAATTCAACTATCCCACAAATTATATAATTTCATTTATATTGATATAGAAGATTTTCATATATTTTGCATACCTTTGTTTGGATTACCTTTCTTCCCTACTTCCTGATTTTCATATACCATTCTATTCCATTTATGATTTTCCTCATTCAATTTTTTATCTTTCTGCTTTGATTTTCCTAAACATACTCACACTAGTTCATTTAAGTTTTGCCTATAGAAAGGCCTTCTCTAATTTTTTTTGCTTAAACTTTTGCTCCATATTAAATACACAAAACAAAAGGTTTAGAGTTATGCTTCAAACATATTTACAAATTTATAATCCATCCAACAGTGTAAAAATTTCTTTTTCCATCACATCCAGGTCATCATTTGTATTGCTAATTCTGACTTGGTTAAGACATGCTTTAAAACAGTAAAAGTAGTTTTAAAGATTAAAACATTTTTGTTTCAATATCTTAATGGGTAAGAGTGTTGAAGAATTTTTATAGTGTTAATTATCCAGCTGTATTTTTTTCTTTTGAGAAATTTTGGTTCTAGTTTGTATCCCACGATGCAATTGAATTGCTTATTTTCTCAATCTTTTTAACTGTTGGTTTTATTTATCAGGTGCAACTTTTACCTCCAAGACTTACTGCTGAATATGTTCACCCTTCATTGTTCTTTCTGAGCTAAGGCTGGCTTGCTCAGCTCAGCTGTTCTGGCTCAAATTCCTCTCCAAAGCTGACTGATTCAATATGTCTTTTCCCAGCTTCTCACTGAATTTCTCTGACCTCTACTAAACTTCATGCATTCAGGAAGAACTCAGTTCCACTGCACTGAACTCATTGCATTGACTCCCAACTGATTGACTGTGATCCCTGTGATACTCTCATAGAGTTTCTCTTTCCTAAGCCATTGCCATAAGTCTAAGGTGTTTCCAATCTCCGACTCATTCTCTCAAATCTTTCTCTTCGTTTTTCCTTTAATTATACTCCACTTTCATACATGGATGCCTCCTTAACCAATCTAATTTTACCTTAAAGGTGTAATAACATCTAGTATGTATTCCATATGAATGGATTAAAGGTGTGTGGTTTCTCTGCAATCTAGAGGGATCACACAGACCTAGGTCTTCTGTTGTAATCGTTTGGCAGACCAGCTATGTTGTTGGATTAAAATTCTTCTATAAATCTTTCTTCTTTTGTTTGTTTGCTCCTTTCTTTCCTTCTTTCTTTCTTTCTTTCTTTCTTTCTTCCTTCCTTTCTTTCTTTTTTATATCTTTGCATAATTCTTGTCAGATGAATAGCAAGCAAAGAGTTTCTCACTTTCATGGTATCACATTTTATAGAAATAAAATGTTTCTTACACTATTCTTAGTAAACTAGGAAGTATGAACAAAAATAAATCTAAATATGAACTCTCTTAATACATGAAGATTGGGAGTGTGTATTGTTCGAATAGAAAACTGACATATACACATTTGCATGGTATAGAAATATCTACCTGATACCTCAGGTCTTACTAGAGTTTAAAGGAAATTAAAACCTCCTTTCAAGAATCTTATTTCAAAACTCCTAAAACTTTTAAGAGGAAATCTGCAAGTTATGGATGATGGTTCTCTCCTTTCACTGTTGGCTTCCTGGGAGCCCAACTCAGGTAATTGGGCACAGCACCAGGAATCTTTTCTACTGAGATATTTTGCCAGCTCACAATCATAAACACATTGGACTAGATCTTTCAAAACTCTGTATCTCCAAATTTATTCTGATTCTATTCTGGTGCTCAGCCATTTTCTTTGTGAATTGGATTGTTAATGTAACTTGAAGTCATTTGTTTATTCCTGGTTATAAAATATTTTTACAGCTAAAATACCCTAATGTGAAACAGCACATTATCTACTTCCTGCTGGTTAAGTGAATGAAAAAGAAACAAAGCATCCATCTCATAAGCAATTTTACCCATCAGTCCCTTTCAGAGAGTAACAATGGGGAAAGCAGAACATGAGTTTCTGCTGATAGAAACTCATTGTTTTTATTCTTTCTTTATAACTATTTTTTTAATTGGAAGTGCAGTTTTCAGAACCACAAAGGGTACTATTGAGAGGAGTAAATTTTGGTTGAGCTCTTCAGCTTAAAGTAATGATGTGTTCAGATTTTCCTTCTCTTTATTTCTCCTGTAAAACATTATGCTTATGAAAAACATGTTTTGACTATTCACAGTTCCATAAATAGTTTCAGATCTTAAGAAAATCTATTATATTATTTTAATATTTGATGGTTGTAATGCCAATTAACTTAAAATGTTGCATTCTAAATACTTCGTTAAAATTTAATAGCACAAATTTTTTTCCTGAGGGGTCCTGTGAATGTCACCATTATACATAAAAGAGAAAAGCTGGATTAGACTGAGAGTGTTGTTTCCCAATTCCTATCACCATATTCATTTCTGATTCTTGTATGAAGTCTGAGCAATTTTTCTGTCATTAAAATCAGTACCGCTCTTATTTATCAGTGAGCAATTGGAACATTTTGTCTTCTAGAAAGACAAAGCATTGACAAACCAAAATACTAGCACAGAAGGAAATGAATCAGCTGCAGGAATGAGAGATTGAAATTGGATTTGCCTCAATTCATTTTAAGCTATTGTAGCAGTCTTCTACTGGAACTTAGAACATTAAGCAATCCTAAATTTATAAAAATGACAAAGAACATTATGTTATTATGTTCAAATGAAATTTGCTTGTAAAGGACAGATTTATATATACGTAGCAAAATATTAAACAAATGTCCTTTCTTTACTATAAAATTATAAATGACATAATCTATAAGTGCACAAATGCATGTTTGAAAATGAATATCAATGATCTTTAATGTATACATTTAATGTATAAAGGTTGGGTTTTATTGCTACTTTTGAAAACTCCACCCTTGTTTGTGTCACTCATTGTCATTAGCAAAGAAAAAAATCTAGGAAATAGAAATTGTTTAGCTTAGTGATCAGAAACACATCCATGTGCTTTCCATAAAGGCGCGTTCTCTTTGTTTTAGTGAGTTCACTAACATAGTAAGTTATATTAAAATTCCCTTTGCCTTATCAATTGAAAGGACTAAAAAAATGTTAACTTGAAAAAGTGATAAATTTAAAAATTATGTAAATCATACATAATTTTTTTCTAATATAAAAATTGAACAATATATCATTTTGCTAAAAATGTTCATATAGTCAACATGGCTATTAATCAAATAACTTTTTTCCTGAGGTAAAATAACTTTGTCTATGTGTAGATATATTTTGTTGATCTTCTTTATGGGAGATTTCAGAAAGATAAAAGCAGTGCTCTGTACCTAGCATAAGACTATAGGGGCCCTAACTGGTCATATGTTACAAAACACAGAAAACAAAATAAATCAAACAACACCGTATTTAGAATTTTATGTTGATAGTTATTTAATTTAATATTTGATTCTCATTTCATGCTCAATTAACTAGTCTCTACATTGTAACTTCAAGCATTTTATTTTGAATGTTGTAGAAATTTTAATCTAGCAAGTCTGATAACATCCGAAGACCTTCTAGGTCTCTGTGATCCAGCTGGAACACATGACATTAGCATGTAATTATTTATCACTCTTGGAATCCTTTAGTCCATACCTTTAATCCTAAACAATGATGTATAATTGAGGGGTAGACAAAGTGAAAAATTAGAAAAAAATATGACAGAATGATTCAGAGTTTGGATATGCCCAACTCACAAGAGAAAAATCAGTTCAGTTGGTTCACTTGAGTTGAGATTAGTTTAGTTGGCAGATCTTATTCACAATCACTGCAGTGGAGTGGAGTTTGGTTAGTTCTAAATCTAGTTTAGATAAGCAGAAGCAGTTGAAGCTAGAGAATAAGAAAAAGTCAGAAGATTAGAATGAATTATCAGAGATAGTTTGATGCCAAGCAGAGCAATTGGATGAGAAGCTGAGAGAAGCCATATTGAATCATTCAGCTTGGAGAGGAGTTTGAGCCAGAAAACCTGAGTTGAACCAGCCAACCATGGTTCAGAAAGAACAAGAAAGGCTGATTGTATTAAGCAGTAACTCTCTGAGATAAGAATTACATCAGGTGAATAAAAGTTGTTATCATATTGGGAACCCAATTGTCTTGTTTTTGAAGAAAAGATGTAAAGTGAACTAAATATAGATAAGGAAATCTTATAAATATATTTTCCTAAATATAGAATAATTATTATATGTATTTTCCCTTGCTTATGATATGCTGTTAGATATTTAAAGTCAAGAATGTTCTAAATCTCACTGCCTAAACAATTATTCTTAGAAAGATAGATTCTTAAAATGGCTTTTGATAGAAAGAAGGAAGGATAGAAGAAAGAAAGAAAGGAGCAGGACATATGTCCCAGGGGTAAAAATCACTTGTTGCTATTTTACAGGATCTTGATGTGATTCCCAGTATAATTATTGTGGCTCACAACCACAGGTAACTCCAGTTTCATGGGAGGAAATATCCTCTTTTGACCTCTGTGGGCAGTAAGTATATGCATAGTACATATACGTATTTATGGGCAAAACATTTATACATTAAATATCCTCAGTAATCAGGGAAATGCAAATCAGAACAACCCTGAGATTCCACCTCACACCAGTCAGAATGATTAAGATCAAAAACTCAGGTAACAGCATCTGCTGTCGAGTATGTGGAGAAAGAGGAACACTTTTCCATTGTTGTTGGGATGGAAAGCTGGCACACCCACTCTGGAAATCAGTTTGGCTGTTCTTCAGAAAGATGGACATAGTATTACCTGAGGACTCAGCTATATTACTCCTGGGCGTATACCCAAAAGACCCTCCAACATATAACCAGGACACATGCTCCACTGTTTTCATAGCAGCGTTATTTATAATAGCCAGAAGGTGGAAAGAACTCTGATGTCCTTTAACAGAGGAATGGATAGAGAAAATGTGGTACATTTACAGAATGAAATACTACTTGACTATTAAAAACAATGAATTTATGAAATTCTTAGGCAAATGGATGGAACTAGACAATATCATTCTGAGTGAGGTAACCCAATCACAAAAGAACACATATGGTATGTACTCACCATATGTGTAACAAGTGGCTATTAGCCCAAAAGCTCAGAATACCCAAGATACAATTCAGAAACTACATGAAGCTCAAGAAGAAGGAAGACCAAAATATGGATGCTTCAGTCCTTCTTAGAAGAGGCAACAAAATAATCACGGGAGAAAGTATGAATACAAAGTATAGAGAAGAGACTGAAGGAAAGTCCATTAAGAGACTGCCCTTCCTGGGGATCCAATCATAAGCAAACACCAAATCCAGACACTATTGCAGATGCAATGAAAAATGAAGTGCTTGCTGACTGGAGCCTAATATAGCTGTCTTCTGAGAGGCTCTGTCAGATCCTGACAAATTAGAGGAGGATGCTCCAGCCAACCATCAGACTGAGTATGAAGACCCCAGTGGAGAAGTTGGGGAAGGACTGAGGGAGCTGAAGGGGTTTGCAACCCCGTAAGAAGAATAACAATATCAGATAACCAGATACACCCTCTCCAGATTTCCCAGGAACTAAACCACCAACCAAGGAGTACACATGGAGCGACCCATGGCTCTAGATGCGTATGTAGCAAAAGATAGCCTTGTTAGGTATCAATGGAGAAGAGGCCCTTGGTCTTGTGAAAGTTCAATGCCCAGTGTAGGGGAATGCAAGGGCAGAGAGGTGGGAGTGATTGGGTGAGTGGGGGAGCATCCTTACAGAAGCAGGTGGAGAGGGTGTTGGATAGGGCGTTTCCACATGGGAAACCTGGAAAGGAGATAACATTTGAAATGTAAATAAATAAAATAACTGATAAAAAAGTAAAGAAAAAGAAGTCTAAAACAAATAAATTTTGGTAATATATTCTTTTAAAATATTTGATCACATACATGCCTCTGAAACACAAAGTATATAGCAACAATTATCCAGGAGAAGAAGACATGGAAAGATAATTAAGGCTTTTTTTTTTTTCAGATAATATGATTATACTACCTCTGAGGTAGTATATTGAGAGTAGACTTAGATTTGTCATAAACATTAGTATATATCCTAACATAAATATTAAGAAAATTTATAATTTTATGATTTTAACAAAAATCGGTAATATAAAGAGCTTTAATAAAAACACAAATATGACAATTCATAGAAACCAAATTAATAACTAATACAAGTACAATTCCTAAGACAAGTAATAAATACAGAAATATTAATTCAACCATATCAATAACTATAAACTGCAAGTAAAAAGAAAATTATCAAAGTTATATTGTCACTAAATAACTCATCTTTGAAACATAGACAGAAATGGATGAAAAATGAATGAATTGACAAAAATGAGGCAGCATTAATCAAATTAAAGTGAGAATAATTTTACTAACTTCAAACTACACATATGTAGAGGAAAGATTTAACCTTTGATAGAGAGAAACATTGCTTTATAAAAACATGATCAAGTGCCCAAGAAAACATGACATTCATTAATGCGTGTAGCTTGCTATAGAGCAAATGCTGCTTGCAAAAATATTTGTCATTATTTCTACAGTTGTGTTACCCCCAATACTTCATTAGACCTTCATTAATATTTGATAAACAGACAGTTTTTGTTTAGCAGTTTTCTGAGATGATCGGCATGGTGTAATGGGTCATTTAACAAAGCCTTGCCCCTCATAATACTCAATTTCTAGGGAAGAAAATAAGACCTAATCACACGATTATTTAATTGCACAGTCGTAATTGTTATTTAGAAAATAAAGTTTTGTAAAAAATATAAAGATGAAAGGATAAGCTTCTATAGAATAGGCAGTACAGAACCTCTCATGTTCTGAAATTTATGCTTGAGAATGATGTTAACAGAGGAAACTTGCAATATATTCAGAGTGTTAGTTCTATATGAAATTAATGTTACATATGAGGCCAGAAGCATACAGCTAGTTGGATATGGAAAATGCAGAATTAAAATGTTAATGTAATTAAATAAACGGAAGGAGGGTGGTAGGAAGGACACAATGTGAAATCTTTGTGAGGCTTTCACAAGATTCAAGGAACTTGACTTCTAAACCCATTGATTTGGAGAACTCTAAATTAATTTGAAAAGTGGTAAAGATTCTTATGATTCTTTTGTCATATGAGATTTTCCTTTTATTTATTAATTTATTTATCATGTATATCAATAAATTATAAATGATAATGTTTCAAAGCCTATTATATGTTGTTAAATGTCCATGTCCTAGTGTTTGTGCAATACAGAAAAGTAGCTTCAGAAAAGTGTTGTTTAAAGACACTACTCAGTGAGATCACTTAAAAGTGTCCATGTATGCAAAAATTAAAGTACACATAATATTCAAAGATGGAAAACAGACTCATAAAAATACTTGTTTTTTCATATTATAAAATCAGTGAATGTCCGTACATATAAAGAGATTTATTTTTTAAAAAGAAAGATAATTATGTTTCTGAATAAAATAAAACTCTTCAAAAATTCAGTAACCCACTGTATAAAATATTTCTACCAAATTTGGTATCTTAGTTAGGGTTTCACTCTTGTGAACAGACACCATGACCAAGGCAACTCTTATTTAGCACTGGCTTATAAATTCTGAAGTTCAGTCCATTATCATAAAGGTGGTAGCATGGCAGTGTCCAGGCAGGCATAGTGCACGGATAGCTGAGACTTCTCCATCTTCATCTGCAGAATGCTAGCAGAATACTCACTTCCAGGCTGATAGAACTAGGGTATTAAAGTCCAAGCTCACAGTTACACACCTAGTCCAACAAAGCCACGCCTCCTAGTAGTGCTACTCCCTGGCACAAACTATCACACTTGGTAAGTCTCAGAATTGTTCAGACTTAAATATAAAAGAAACTGCTTCTGACATTTAGGGTTTTCAATTCAGTATTCATAACAAAGTTTTCACTGCAGAAATTTTAAAGATGATAGTAGAGATGGAGCAGAGATAAATTGTTTTGTGATAACACTTGTTGAAAACGACTTCATGGAAAAAGAACTAATTTTGGCTCATAGCAGCAAGGAAAGCAGCACAGCTCAGCTCTTGGTTACAGAATCCTGTTCTAGAGAATGTTCACATTACTTCAGAGAGGAAACACAGCACTGAGCAAATCAGAGGCTGGAAAAAACTACACAAGGTTCTTTCTCAGTCATCTGCCTTCTGAACCTCATCTCATCAAGACTCCAGAGGATGTCACAAATACTGATACTATATGAAAGTTAGACACTTAAATTGGAGGATAGTTCTTGATTTAACCAAATAGTAGATGAATTTTTGAAGAGCTATGCAGAAAAACAAAACAGAATGACAACTTTATAGGTAAAGGTAATAAAGTGTTTTAAGTGTAATAAATAAAAATATGAAGTTTTTTTCAATGATGTAGTCTTTCATGATGAATATGGTAAGCTCACATTAAAAAGAAGAAAGCCATCCTAGTGTATAATTGAATGAGTCCATCTCTTGTTAAAGCACAAAACTACCACAATTTAAAATGAAACTTGAAGTGGGAATTTAAGGGTTAAAAGCTTTGTTGGAAGGGACAAGAAAACTTTCATTTGCAACAATTTCTGATTTCTTTTAATAAAACACAAATAAAAGGAATTAGATATGATTTAAAAGGAGTGAAAATATTCTGATGGATTAAGGTAATTTAAATAATCACACTGTTCTTGCTTTTATTCCATTCAGTTTACTTTTGAATACACAGTAAATACTGTTTTGAAACATAAAGAAGTTCAACAGACATTTTGTTATGCAAAGTAAAGATATATGAATTCTATTTAAATAATCTCTCAAATTGTTAAAGTTATAGCACTACACTATTTTATTTTCAGTTGGGTCAACATGATTGAAGATTCAATTCTCCTAAAAGTCTCAAAACATCTTTTTTAGATATGATAGAACCACTATTGTATTGCATTCAAGAATTAACTTGATAGCTTCAACTTTACTATATATTTTATTATAAAATTATCATTTTAATCTTTGATAACAAAAATGTGCATGATGGACTAAGTATTGTTTGGCTTTTGTCAGCTATAAGAATACTTAACTCTCTTCAATTCTTTTTCCATCAATAAAACCAGGACAGCCACAAATAAGTGTCTTTAAACAAATTTATATTTATGAAACAAATCTCTGTCCCCTCATCACTCAAACCAAATTCTTATCCTGTATTTTTGGTGTTTTGTTTTCACATTAGTTGCCCTTTACCTTGGTTGTAGATAAATGCACAAACTGGATGAATGGGGGATGCTGAAGTTACATGGTCTGGTTTCTGGTCTCATCTTATCTGATACAGATTCCCTTAATAATATTTAATTCCTCTGCCAGACCGCGAAAACATTTGGAAAATATAATGGGCAGAGTGCATTACTTCAATTTGATTTCATCTGGCAGTCCTTCTGTGTCATCATATTAACTAGAGGACTACTTAGCTGTATAAATCTCAATAATGTCACTGATAAACACACCCACTTGCTTTATTTCATTGCTTGACAGACAGAAAATAATAGTGAAGTTTCTATGTATGAATAATGTATTAGGAAAGGCCTTAAAATACCTATGACTATTCTATGTGCACCTCATGAGATTCCACACACCAGAAGCAGGTAAAAGTAACATACCAGCCGCCACATTTCTTTTTAAACTTTGCGGGGTAGCAATGAAGGTCCTCATGTGAAAAATTCTTTTCAGTGAGATTCTTAGCAGACTTACTACCCTACAAAAAAGCCTTTATCATCGGTTTTAAGAAGCCCTTTATGAAAAAGAATTTCATTAGAAAGAAAAAGATATTGCGAAAATTGGAAGGAAGAAAAACTATCAGCAATTCTTTTTCTCGCTGGCTAGTATTTGATTTTTGTCTCAGGTTTCTGAGGTAACAAAGCACTGCTTTGCCAGCTTGCATTTCTACTAGACCAGGTTGAGATTTTCTTAGACTTAGGTCTTGTGCCTAGAGCGAGAGCCACATTAAATGGTCAGAATCACAAGACTGCAATCCTTGATGGCTCAAGTTAATGATCTCAGCACTTAGAGGCTATGAGAAAAGATCAGAAATTCAAAACCAGCATAACCAGCTTAATAAACCTGATGGCTGATATTTGAGTTGCTTGCAACCCTCCCCCTCTAAAAGAAAATATAGAAAAAAGAATACTATAAAATGATAGAATCTATTTTTATGCTTTTGTATTTGTATGCACACACACATAACTTGTATGTCAAAGTTGCATTTATGTATGTAGTTTTCTTTATTCACAATGTTCAATATACAGACATTTGTCACATAGAGAAATGATTTCAAATGAGAAGGCAGAATTTAAATTTTTATCTATCTCAAGAGATAGTGTACAAAGAGTCATGAGAATAAATTGTACATTTTTGTTTGTTTTGTTTTCCATGATAGGGTTTTTCTGTGTGACAGGCTCTAGCTGCCCTGGACTCAGTTTGTAGACCAAGCTGTTTTTGAACACACAGAGATCTGCCTGCCTCTGTCTCCCAAGGTGGCATTAAAGGGTGGACCACCATGCCCTGCTGCCATCAGGATTTTAAAAACATTTTTGTGTTTATTTAGTTAGATTGTTATGTGTATATGTTTGTGTGTATGTGTTTCTGTGTGTGTTTGCATCTGTATTTGTGTGTGTGCGTGTGTGTGTGTGTGTGTGTGTGTGTGTGTGTGCGCGCGTGTGTGTGTGTGTGTGTGTGTGCGCGCGTGTGTGTGTGTGTGTGTACGCGCGTGCGCGTGCGCGCGTGTAAGCACAGAACTCTCTACATGCTACAGTTTTGTATGTGGAGGTCAGAGAAAAAGGTGGCAGAAACAGTTCTCTACATGACATGGGACAAAAAAATAAACTCAGATTTTCCGAGTTAGCAGCATGTACCAATACCTGGTTGAATCATCACTTGGGGTCTTGACTTAATCTGATTATTTTAGAACACATATTTTAACCTCAATATCCATATTTTTGAAAAAATTATGTTATTATTTTAAGAATAACACAGAAAAGGTAATGTTTTTCAAAAAAAGTAGATAATGCTGAGGTTAAACTGAACATTTTCCTAAATAGTGTATAATTATAAGTAATAATTTTTATGAGTAGGCTACAAGAGGTGTGAATTCTCAAATAGCATGAACAATAATCATATTCAAATGTAACAGTTTTTTTTTAAAAAAACTGTTTTTGGTATAGTTTTAAAAAATAATTTGCTAAAACAACAATCTATACACATCCTCAAATTACTATTTCAGTAATTTATCTTTGCTGAAAACAAATTTGTGAACTTGTTTTTAGAATACGCAGTATTCCAATAGAACCCGTTTAACTGTGCTCCTTGGATCAAAGGTACAGAGCTCAGTGCTTATGGATTAAAAGTCAACAGCTCTGCAATAAACAGCCTTTGCAGAAGAATATAATTCAGGAAAATGATCACTACTATCCGCACTTTGTTTCTCCTGCTCAGGCAAACCTAACCTATTCCCACCGTAGAAATGTGTCTTTGGCGGTCTCACCCTGAATTTCACTGCTTGTAGAGTATATATTCTGCAGTTTAGAATAACCTCTCTCACAGGCTGTAACCTGGCAGTCTCAAAGTCACTGTCAACTCTTTTCATCCTTCCTCTATATTTAGTTATAAACAGCAAACAGTGGCCTCTGTATTTCTGCTTTCTAAATTCATCAGGTTCCGTTTTGTTTTCTCTTTCTTTTTTTATGTTTTCAATCCTCTTTCATAGAATACATGATTGCCACCTTCAGTTTCTGTTTTTGTTGTTGCTGTTTTTATGCTTACTTAAAAAATCATAAAGTAATACGTTCCCAAACAAAAATTTCAAAACACATTTTTATCAACCAGCATGTTTTTTTTCTACTTCTGTATATAAGGGAAAGGGAACAATTTAAAAAGAAGCCATTCTAAAGAATCTCTTTGAAAAAATAAATGTGAACTCTGAGCTTTAAACATTTAAGCATAAGACAAAGTGCCTTAAAAATCTATATTGGAAAATAAAAGCAACACTAAGAAAAGAAATTTGTTACTACATACCTTATCAAATAGGAAAAAAGACTAAAAAATGAATATCCTATGTGAAGTACAATTTCATCAATTGCAGTGATTATAAAATTACTTTAAGTAATATAAAGTCTACACTTTGAGTTCAAATTAGTGTGTTTGTGTGTTTATCCTAAGAAACACTGTCTCTGAGATTGAAAAAATGATACTGAATGACAAGAGTACATTTCCTAGATTTTTGGGATCTCTGGCAAATACTTGGCATGGAGTGTCCAACACTGTTCAGGGATGGTGCCAGAAAGAACTCACTGCAGCACTCTCCAGCATGTTTGTAAAAGTTTAACTCCATAGCGCGCGTGCACACACACACACATACACACACACACACACACATGCCGACATACGTATATATAAAAGGCATTTTTACTGTCTTTACTGTATATTGGGCAGACTCTAGTCTGTCCTCCTGACTGGTATTTTTCCTGCCCTATCCTGCCCCCTTTTCCCGTCTTTGACAGGTGCCATAAATGCTTTTCCGAGCCAAACATTTGTCCTTTCAAATATAATTTTCTTCTACTATCAAAACATTGCTACCATAAAGCAAAGATAAAATTATCAAATGATTAACATTCAAAAATAGCATAATTATAATAAAGGCAAAATATTGGAATTCAGTGGAACTGCCTGAAGGTAAAATTCTACTGCTGAAAGAAGAGAGAATGATAAGAACTAATATATTATTTTATGAATTAAAAGCCAAAATATATTGATATATGTTTCCCTAACATTTGACCATGATGAAGGGAAAAAATACATCAAGAAATCAGAGAAAAGAATCAGTAGGTAAAACTTTAGTTTGCTAAATTTTAGTGAGTGAACCAACAGAGAGGACGAAAGCACACACACACACACACACACACACACACACAAACCACATAAAAAAACAGAAAACTGAATAAAGGGAAAGGCACCACACATACTTAAGAAAAATTGAGAATTGAGTATGTCAAAACAAGGGAACATTGGGAGAACAATATTTAGCACCTTTTCAAGGAAGCAGAAAAAGACTACCACATAATAATGTTGCTAAAAAATATTAAAAAAAGAGAAATCAAAGTATAATAGGTTTGATAAGTTAAGACAAGTCTACATTCTAACAGAATATACCAAAGCCAAAGAACACATATCATCATTATTAAAAATGAAAGACAGGTGACCTGAATTTTTCTAACATAATCAAAGTAAGATTGTTGGCATTTTTGAAAGTGAACTTTTGTTATTCTCTCATAGGTTATAAACAGAGAAATGACTCAAATACCAGGACAGTACAAGACAAGTCATTTTGCTAATTTTTTTGTAATAACTGAATATTGAAATAGAACACTACATTAGAGCAAGAGAAGTAGAATAAACATAAGCATATTTATTAAGACAGTTTCTGCAAAAGGATGAATTAATACTGTTAAAAGAAAGGAACAGAAGAATGAAGATGAAAATGCTAATTCAGGCAGTAATATTCATACAGAATTAATAAAATGGAGAATTAAGGGGTCCTTTAAAAGCATGAAGAATTACCACTATAAAATGGGTACTATTCCAAATATCTGAACAACCCATATAACAATAACAAAGACAGACTTTTGGGATACTCTCAAAGATAAAACAGACATTATGACAAAATTAAAGTAAAATATACAGCATTTAAAATGTAAGGAGGCTTAGCTTCTGCTGAAAATTATTTTCATGTCATGTCATAAACAATTTGCTACTCTAGTTTTACGAATAATTTTAATATGAATGTTAAAAGTAAAATATTGAAGAAAGAGCAAATTTTATCCCACCAAATGAAAAGCAAAGCAAAGCAGTGCTAAGATATTGAATGAAACAAATAGAAGCACACGATAGTACCACCAGGATTTTAATTCATAAGATAAAAATAAAGAAGTTGTGAATATTCAAGCATAAATTATCCTAAGAGCAAAAGTCAATCATAGGATGGAAATTGCATGAGGTATAAATAGAAACATGCAGAAGTCATTGAGAGTAATCACTCTCTTTTAGTTCATCCATAATATGGCAGTAAAACAAACAAGCAAATAAGAAAATCTAAGGGAGTTCAAGCCATAACTAAGTTTGAAATGGTTGTTTATATGAATGACATATTTGTTTTATTCATTATACTTCAGTAGTAGATACTCATTGATATCTATTACTATACAGTAAAACCAACACACTATAATTTGTTAGTACTTTTCTTAATGATTCAGTATTTTATATTTTTATTTCATCATGTTTTTCTCTTTTGACATTTTTCCCTTGACTCTAACTCTTCCTTTAAATCCCTCAGCCCAATTTATCCCTAACTAAGTTATGTCTGGGCTTGGGCTATAAATTCCCAGAGAGTTCTGCACGATAATGAAGCAGACTGATGCCAGAATTCTGTTGCCAATCTCTAATTCTTTTATGGCTTCTTCCTGTAATAATATTTGAAGTTCCTTTATTTCTAACTAAATTACCTACAGATTCCTCCATATGCGTTGGAAACATCTTCATTTAGCAAGTTACCCAAATTCCATCCCTATTTCTTGTTTTTCATTTTTCAGAGCTTTGTTTCTCAAATATTTGCATTTACTTTGAATTCCTTTCCTTACTTTTAGGGCTAATCCAGCTTGTAGCTGTATCTTTAAATATTACTCATTGCAATTTTTACCATTTCTTGAAAGAAATTGAAGAACACATAAGTATTTCAACTTATACCTTACACTTCAATCATCATACTCTTTTATCATCCTGTGCTGTGAATTATAATGACTCTCAGATTCCTGTGCTTAAATTAATTTTTGGAGATTATGGAAGTAATTGAATATCTGCTGTACAGGCAGAATATTATGGCTTGAGTACATGTAGGAGCGATGCAGAAAAAATAAACTAATTAAGAGTGATTTAGGATTCCACGTTGTTACTTGTTTATAGTAGATTAGAAATGGGGTTTTCTTATCCTCAATAATTCTCCATCTAATTCTGTTAAGATAATGGGTTACCTGTTGTAAAAGTCAGCTTGAGCAAACCTGTAATCCTTCACAATTCATTTCAACTTCACTAAAGTCACCAATGACTCCAATTTAGAATTCAATGTTTGTCAACATTTTTGTAGATTATAAACTCATGGTTTGATGAGTAATTGTGTCAACTTAATGGGATTAAAATCGTCACAGCAACAATCTTTTAAAGGACTTTCCTGATTAGTTTTATAGAGATGGGAAGACTCAGTCTAATGATCAGTGGCATCATTGGACTGTAGTTCTGAACTGAATAAAAATGTATTTTTACAGTTCTGATATATATATACATATGTATATGTATATATATATATATATATACCATTAAAGAAAAAGAGGCAATTAATTTGAAAGACAGAAAAAGGATGGGGACACATGAGAGTGGGTGAAGAAGAAAAGAGAAGGGGAAATTTATGTAATTATGTTATAATCTTTTAAAAAAATTATTTTAAAACAAAAGACAGAAGGAAGGATGCTGCACACCAGTATGCATCAAAAATAACTTTCTCTGCTTCCTAATTGCACATGTAATATTGTCAGCTGCCCCAGGCTCTGGCCAACAGGTATCTTCTCTACCATGATGGAAGAGACCCTTGATCTGTGAGTTAAAATACACTTCTCTAAGTGCTATTGTGAAGTGTTGTTGTTGTTGTTTTTTTTCCAGAGAAGCAAAGTGAAAGCACATTAGCCATTAACCATCCTCTCATTGTCAGAAATTTAGATTTGTTTTCAATTTTATGCTTTGTTAAATAAAGCAGCAATAGACATATTTGGTTTATTTTTTAAATCCATTTAAAGTTACCTTGGTTATCTTCTAAAAGTAATTAGTAAGAAATAAGGTAAATTGATACTCATCTTTTGAAATATTGCAAACGAATTTTAAAACTAACAGTATTATTTAATACTTTACTAATTATGTTTGCAAGGTCAAGTGGCATTGTAGCATAGCCTGTTGAATATTTGTTGATGTTAGTGCTTTAAATTTTAATAATTCAAATATGTTTGAATTAGCACTACTGGTTTTTAGAGCCTGGCAGTCTGTGTAGTATTCTTCTGTATCCTTTGATGATATAAATTTGAGTCTAGTGAGAGTGTAATTGATTAGTGAGAATTTATTGAAACCATTTTGAGTAAAAAAACTTAAATCTGGAGTAGGTGAGTATCTTCTAACCTAATCTAAATATAATTTAACAATTTAGGAAGCCCTGCTATTGGTATAAATGAATGCTTCTAGCATAATAGTTCATAGGAACCCCAAGAAGACAGAAAGCACTAAAGAACCAGAAAGAAATAGCTCTCCATTTTTCATCTCCAGACATGGGGTCTCTCACATGCTACAATAAGGAGGACATGAGAGCTGTGGAGGCACTGGATTAAGGTCAGTCCAAGCCTCCTCAGAGCTCCACTGTCTCAGGCTGCCAGACTCTAATGACCAGCATGTCTAATGAAGGTGAGCATATTTCCATCTAAATGTCATTCCTGATTTTAAAATTTTTATCAGTCTTTCCATAATATTAACCTCCTGAGTCACTAAGACATTTTTGATTGTGCATGCTCAAAAAGCTGTTCTCCTGTGCATCATTCTAGAAATGCTATAGTAGTAACTTTTACATGTTTGTCCATGATATATAAAATTATGCATGCAAACATACATTCCTAAATATACACAATGCATACAGACATAGTTAGCCTAAATTGTGATCTAAGGAAGAATATTACCGATATTTATCTATTTAATTATCACTCTTTGAAAAATATTTTTGCCTTGTTAATTTTATTGGAACTTTATTGATTGAGATGGGTTTTATGGATTTGTATCTGCATCCTAACATGTAGGTGATTCTGCATGGCATTTTAATTCATTTGTGCAAATTTCAATTAAGTATCAAAATTAGATAATTAAATATGGTCAATCAAAATAAGTATTCCAAAATTTTAATTTCCAGAAAAAAAGATGAGCCTTTTATTTGACATTAATTTAAATCATTTGGAGAAAATGACATTTTAATGATTTAGTGTTCCTTCTCATTAATACCTATGCAGCTTTTGGGGTCTTTTAAAAGCTTCATTTATAACTTTTGTTATTCACATGCAAAGAAAATATTCAACATAACTAAACTGTCTTAAGCATTTTGTGTTCTTTCACCCTGTAGATTCTGTTGGTTAAAATCAAGGCTGGGGCATGGTAGCAAGGGTCTTTACCCACTGTGCCACCATGTGGATCCCTTTTATGGCTTTGTTAGATAATAAATGGTAACAGTACTTGGAAGGTAAACTTTGCAACCTGAATTTGATCTACAGAATGCAATAAAAATAAATGTGCACAAAGTTACTCCATCATTGTTCTTGAGCACATTTCAACCCAGTACATATTAAAATGAATATGCACACTCATCACATGAGCACTAATGCATACACACACATACACAGGTGTATGCAGATACTTAGTAAATAATAAGTAAAAGCTTAAAATACATAAAACATTAATAAATATACTATGAAACACTTTATACTATGAAACAACTTATTTTTCTTTTCACTCATTTTATACTAAAATATATAAGTATATTTTCTGCACTCAATTATTGGCTTTCATTTACTATCAATTAATATTTAAAGAGTTTCTCAAGCAAATCAAGGTTGTCATCACTTCACATTATGTTTGGAAAATGAGCAGTGAATACAGTTTTCTTCTTTGCTAGTATTTGAATAAAGCCTCATCAATTGAATTCATCTCTATCCACCTGTGTGACTACCTCAAGCCTGATTAATATAAATATTGCTACAAGTATATCTAAACTGAGATAAACTTACAAAACTATTTTTGGTCTTTCTTCTCTTTCTGTATTTTGATATGTAGTTCTAATGAAAACCTATTTTAAGTTTATTCATATAAATGCAAATGAAATGCAAATAAGTGTTTCTAAAATCCCATCATATTAACAAATTGCATTAGTAACTCACATCCAAGTATTAACCAGGTATCACACTGCCTAGAATCTATGATAGGATGAGGTCAGGGTTCAACAATATTATTGTTCTTAATCCCATTTATATATGTATCTGTGTCTATCTCCATACTTCTACAAATTAGAATGCTAAAGACCTATAAATTCCATTGATTTTAGATGTACAAAGAACCATGTTTAAAAAGGATATAAGTAATTTTATGTGAGAAAAATATCTTCCAAGAATAATTTCAATATATTTCTAAAATAATTAATACATTTGGTAAATAGTCTCTAAGTAGTGAAGGTTACATGCTCCTTATCATTGAAGAGACAAATAATTCTAAATAAAACATATTATTAAAATTTCCTTGAGGGTGGTTTTCAATTGCATTTGCCAGCCAGGCCTACATATACCTTGTGGAAGACAAGCCAAAAAGAACCTTGGCTTTGTCAGTCATCAGTGGTTGGTCCTGTGAAGGCTCTATGCCCCAGTGTAAGGGAATGCTAGGGCCAGGAAACAGGGGTTGGTGGGTTGGTGAGCAGTTGGTGAGCAGAGAAGTGGGGGAAGGGTTAGGGGATTTTTGGAAGGGAAATTAGGAAAGGGATAACATTTGAAATGTAAATAAAGAAAATATCTAATAAAAAAAGAACATACTTATAGAAACATGAATCTAGTTTACTCCTCAAGGAACTATGACTTTCAACATGAGTGTTCTAAAAATCAAATGATAATTGAAAAATTTTATATTCATTTGAAATAATATTACTTTACCAGAAAATAATTCGTGGTTTAACTTGGAAAACATAGTGTGCTTTCTTAAGATCTATGAAGTGATAAGACTCACTGAGAAACAAGCAGAAATAACCCTTTGCCAGTTGCTACATACAAGCTACTTACATTAAAGTTACTGAACTTTAAATCATGTGACTATTTATTTAAAAAGTTTCTATTCTTTCCTTTTTCCCCCCAGTTTGGCCCTCTATCTTTTACCATTACTATTATGTCACCTATTGTATTTATTTATTTTTATTAGATAATTTATTTATTTACATTTCAAATGTTATACCCTTTCCTTGTTTCCCCTCCGAAAATCCCCTATTCCCCCCCTCCCCCCCTTCCCCCTCCTCCTGCTCACTAACCCACCCATTCCCTCTTCCCTGCCCTGGCATTCCCCTACAACAGGGCATTGAGCCTTCACAGGTCCAAAGGCCTCTCCTCCCACTGATGTCCAACAAGGCCATCCTCTGCTACATATGCAGCTGGAGACATGGGTTCTTCCATGTGTACTCTGGTTGGTGGTTTAGTCCCTGGGAGCTCTGGGGGTACTGTTTGGTTCATATTGTTTTTCCTCCTATGGGGCTGCAAAATCCTTCAGCTCCTTGGGTCGTTTCTCTAGCTCTTCCATTGGGAACCCTGTGCTCAGTCCAATGGTTGGCTGAGAGCAAGCACCTTTGTATTTGCCAGGTACTGACAAAGAGCCTCTCAGGAGACAGCTAAATATATTAGACTCCTGTCAGCAGGCACTTGTTGACATCCATAATAGTGTCTAGGTTTGGCGACTGTATACAGATGTATCTCCAGGTGGAGCAGTCTCTGGATGGCCTTTCCTTTAGTCTCTATTCCACAGGTGTATTTTATTTTTTTTAATTTAACATTAACACAATTGACTGATTGCTATTTAGACCTCTCCTGCTTGGGTTAGATTCTCCTATATACAGTTCTTCTGAAGTGATAATGATATTTTCATGTAAATTATGTCTTTTTTGAAACATGCTGTGCCTCTCTGACTGATGAGAAACAATTTATTAGATGAATCAGGTATGTCATTAGTCTTCTTCATGATTCGTTTATAGGCTTCCTTGTCTTTCCCTGCTCAAAAACAAATTCTTTTGCAATGCTGAGCAAAGTTCTCAGAGGAACGTTAGATTAGTACATTTAAGCCTTAAAAAATCATGGCTGTGTGGGGTTTGACATAAATGGATTTATTTTATGGTCATAATGGTTTGAAAAACTATGAATATTTTATAAAAGAATTTCTGTGACATTCAATTTTTTTATAATATTTGAGAGGGATAAAAGAGCACATTGCAGTCTCATATCTGTGAGGTATATGCTCAAAACATTACAAGGAACAAAAGGCAGAGAAAGTATGCGTTAGCATTATGTAGGCATTGTAAGTAAAAATTGATATGATATTTTAGGTAGGTTGATATAGAAGTACTTCAGAAAATGTATAATAAGAACAACCACTATTTTATACTAAAGACACTTGTTCAATAAAGAAAACAGAAGCATTTTACCGCAGCACAAATGTTGTATGAATAAATTAAACACTTTTTTAAAACATATATTGTATATCATTAAATATGTTCATAACATGATTTAAATATTTTATTCAAGAAAATGTTTAATTAATATCAATCACTCTTCCAGAAGTCTAGAATTTTTAAGAACAGTTATTTAGACACAATTTTCTTTAAATATTAACTACTTTAACTTTTTATTTATTTTTATTTTGGGGGGGCAAGATGAAAGTGTTTATTTCATATACATTTCACAGCCCATGATCTATGGGAGCCAAAGCATGAAGTAAGTAAGTAACCTGGAAACAGAAACTGAAGCAGGGACCAAAGAGAAACTCTGATTCTCTGGTTTACTTAGCTCAGTGCTCAAGTAACCCAAACCTACTTTTCCAAGGACGGCAATGCCCACAGTGAGTGACGACTCTTCTACATCGATTGGCAACTAAGACAATACCTCGCAAACATGCTCAAAGGACAATCGAATAATTATAATTTCTCAGTTCAGATTCCCTCTCCCCACAAACACCTAAGCCTATGTCAAGTTGGCAAAAACTAACCAGTGCAGAGATGATGAATAGTGACTGTTTAAATTACTCACTCTATTATTTAGTACTATTCTACTAAGTACGAATTCCTTGAAATAAAAAGTTAGATTTTAAAAGAAGGAAAAAATTTTGAGAATTTTGCAAACAAACATCATTTTGGCTACCTTAACATTCAATGTAGAAGTAGGAATTTTAGATGAAAAGATAAAAAAAATGAATTTGATTATAGAAAAGTCCAATTCAAAAAAAGAAGCCAACACATACAGCCATGAGTATTAAGAACAAAATACCCATAGAAGGAGTTGCAGAGACTATGGAGCAGAGACTGAAGGAAGGGCACTCCAGCCCGATATAGCAGTCTCCCGAGAGGCTCTGACAGTACCTGACTAATACAGAAGTAGAGGCTCACAGCCATCCATTGGACT